>NC_088693.1:42502166-42672166 GCF_028017835.1 Emys orbicularis | reverse complement strand
AATCGAACATTTCAGGTTGTCTTTAACTAGCAGCTCACCCTCTCCCCCCCGCCGTCCACGGCAAATCATTAGGAGCTGAAATGTAAGCCAGTCATTCCCCAAACTATACCAAGACTTGTAGAGTTGTCGGGTGTGTTTAAAAAGAGAGTCATTCTAGCGTTCTTTGCTGTCTGCTTACTTGCCAGGAAGGCCTGGGTGGAACAGAGTTTCCAAATGAAGGACCCACTCTTAAAAATATCTTCAATAAAACTTGCTCAGTTTTTCAATGGCTATATGGCAGTTGAACTGTATAGTGATTATTGAATAGTTATCCTGGGGATCAACTCAAAACGGAGAACAGGAAAAAACATTTCTAACTTTTCACTTTCCATTTTCCAATCAAAATATTGAAAGACATTCTGATAACACTTTATAAAAGGGTCGTCTTGTTTCTGGCTTGTCATCTGGCAAAACCATTTCACATGCATTAATTCCCCTTCGATGATAAAAACAGAAACGAGTCGACTTTTCCATCGCAGACACGTTATTTCTAGTTTGGAATGATTTGGGTTGATTTCTTACGAGCCAGGATAGGAAACTGCAGCTACTGTTTATTTGCTGCCTACAAACCGTTGGATACCAGCTTTAATAAGCAGAGCTCTCTCATTTCAAACTATCAGATTTTCCTATGAAATTGGCTCCATTGATTTCGGTGACCAAAGAGGGCATTGCGGTGCTCAAAGACAAAATGTCAAAAACCTCCTGTACGTGTAGCGATATCGCTGTGTCCACATACAACGTTGTAATATTCCCCCTTTCCTTCGTTCTATCCAGTAACATTATCTGAAGTATAGGAAATGGGTATTGTAAAGGCTTCAGAGGTTGCAATTTTGATAATATACCGATGATTTGATAATAGATGACATTTACAAACCATCTGGAATGGATGGTTCTGAGACATGATTAAAATAATCAGAAGTAAGTTGAAAGGATAATTAAAGGAACAACAAAAATAATGACTAGCCAGTTCAGAGAATTTCCATCTGATCATTTAGGATCATATTGTGCCATTGATTCGCAAGCAGAATGTTCCACTGGCTTCAACTGGCAGTTGTACTTAAAAATCAATGACACAATATGGACCGCGGGGCTTCTCAGATTAAAAGAAAATAAAACACACACACACACACACACACACACACCAAATTCGTTTAAAAAGCTGGTGGTGAGTTCTTTGTAGCGGATAGGCAGCTCCAACCAGAGAAGAGGTTGAAGATGGACAGCAGCTAAGAAACGATCATGAGATGATGGAATTTACTGCCATTGAAGTCAATGACAAAATTTCAACCAGCAATAATTTGCTTTGATGGGATAGGGAGGAGTTAGCTAGGCGCAACTAGGATGAAACAATGGCAAATAGTTATGGAAAGATTCTGCACTATTCTGGTGCCTCTATAGTCGTTGAATACATCTGGCTCATATAACATACACTTACATGTGTTAACGTAGTGCAGTCTTAAATTATATTTACAGGAGACCTTCGCTGGTTCCCGGGAATTGGAAAAATAACACAACATACAGAAAAGAAAAGAGAAATGATCCAAACAGCAGCTGAGTATCATATTAGAAACAATACTTGGGACTCAGTGAGGTAAAATGTTGATAAACATAATGTTGACTGGAGACAGCCAACGTAGATTTATGAGAGGACAGGGCTTGTTTAACTAGTTTGATGGGATTCTTCAAAGATAGTACGCCAAGCACACAAGGAAAAGGCAGCAGCTATTAGATCCGCTCAACACCTCCTGAAGTTTCACACTAGAATTTTTTGGTCAAAGTAGAGACCAACACCATAGAGGAGGAAGGAGTAGCTACTACGGGGCTGGGTGCTATAGAAACCCGAGAGAAACAGAGAGAGAGAGAGAGCGCGCTTGGAAAATTGGCTGAAAAACAGCAGGTGGCTGCAAAGGGTCATTTCTCTCGATGGAAAGAGGTTACCAATTGGTTACATCAAGCTTTGCTTTGGGGATCTGTCTTGTTTATCATGAGGATTTTGAGATTTGAGATTGCAAATAATGAGGAAGATGTAACAAAATCCATGTAGAGAAATGTAAATAACCTATCTGCAAGCAATCCACCAAAACAGACAGTATACACTACATGGAACAGTCAAACACCATGCTGGTCAAACAAGGCAATTAGGGTTTACTGAGGGACATTTTTTTGATGTTACTGTGTCAGCTCAGTATGCAAACACGGTAGTGGGATGGATTTAAAGTTAAGCTTTAGCTGAAAACTATTAGAAACTATTTTATGGAATGTAGTACTGAGAAAGCCTTCCAAAGCACAACGACCTGGTTAGACTTGATTTAAAACAATACACTTGGATAGCTTTTGACAATCTTTTCATACCAGTGGATTATTAAACTGGAACAATACAACACAAGGAATAGGTCAGGATCCTGCTTCCACTGAAGCGAACGTCACTTCAGCTAAAAATAATTCTGACAGACTAACAACAAAAATAGGATCCTGCATCACTTACTCACTCGAGTAAAGATTATTGGTGTGAGTAAGGGCGGCAGAATTGCCCTCCTAAGATTGATTCCCACTCCCACTGAAGTCAGTGTGAGATCTGGCATTACTATAGGTGGCAAGAGCATAGGACCTCGAATGAATTTCTTCTCCAGCCCTCCCTCTGGGCTGGATCTGAAAGATGTAGTGCTTCTAGGGAAGGTGCTATGGTCCTCAGCTTACATAGATATTCATGAGAGCTGAGGGTTTTCAGCACTTCTCGGAAATACTCAACACTAAATTCGGGCTCCCCTGGTTTTTTCCTTTCTTTTTAATTGGTTAAACATTTGTCTGAAATGAAACCACTGGACGTTTAAAAATGAAGTGTAGTAGTAATTCTAATACAGCACAAATAAAACTCGCATACATGGTAAACTTAAGAAAAGCTTTTGGGTAAATTAGTAACAAGTTTTGTAAATCATCAAAAAATTCTCTGAAAACATGAAATCTGTCAAACTCTTGTCCTTTTGAAGTTTAATCTGAACCATAGCAAATAAATCACAGAAAAAGTATGAATACTAGAAAATAAATGAACAGTTTTATATAGATATCCATTTGTGCAACTACAGCAAGGAATTCCTGGGTGAGAAAGCCAGAAAACTGACCAAGATATTTTTGATCATTGTCATAGGATCATACGTTGTGGGGTCGTTTTTTCTCGTTGAGTGTTTCATTAGCTGTCTGTCATTTTTCATAAGATAGCAAAATGATTAGCATCCATTTCCTTGTTCTCTTGGTTCCTGCGATATTTTCTTTTGCCTTTTGTACTATTGCACAGACGTATTATCGCCTGATATGTTCCTGTGCTGCCTATTTTCCCTTTTTACATCAATACAGTCATGTGAAGCTTAAATAAAATAAATAATGACCACATCAGAAAGAAAAGCCAGGCCCTGCAAATTTACTCACACGAGTAATCCGTAGTAACACCCATATTCTCATTTGAAATCAATCGGACTCCTGTGAGTAAAGGCTGCAGGACTGGGTCCTTAATTCTCCACTGCTGCCAGCGGGCATGGTGGAATGTTAAGTGCACTGAATGTTTACTTTATAGGGTAACGTGTTGTGTCCTTTAAAGCTACTTTGGTAGCACACTCCACCTTCCCCGTGAAAGTCTCTCTCTCCTTCTTGCACTTTGGCTCCCAACTACCAAAACACAATTATAACTGCTTTGATAGATCTTTACAATACTCCAAATGCTTGGATGTCAAGGGGAGTTTTAAAGGGGATGATGCATTGTGCAGCAATTCATATGAGGTGGCTGACAGTTCTTTTATGTGAAAACGATACCCAGATTTTTAACGCCAGGATGTATAACTGACAAAAGATTGCACTATTTAAAAAACCAAAATTAAAATCCACATGATAATAGTAACAAGGCAGAAAGAAACTAGATAGAGAGAAGTCTATTTTACAAGTGGGAAAGCAATCTCTAAAGGCCCTTTGCAGCCTATAGGCTCTGAGTAAGTGAAAGTAAGTTCCTGGTAAATTATTAATCATGTATGATCTTCGCAGCTAAAGACAATCATGCCCTTATTACCTCTGGCCCGCAGTTTCAGGGCGTTGTTAATTGCAACACAATCTGAATGAAGGCCTTGGAAATCTGGAATACAAAGTAGGAGCTGTTCTTAAATTTTCTATTTTGGGGGCACCAGGTCGGTGTCTTTCCCATTCTTGTTTTGTATTTCACCGAGAAGGCTTTTATGGTATGGCCCACCTACCACAAAACGGATTTGGGGGGAAACCATCTCCTCTTTGTTGTGAAGCACTTTTGCTTTACTTTCTTTTTCTCTACCCTAACGATGTAGAGGGAAACCTGAACTGCCTGAGCTCAACAGCGGGTCTCGTGTTGTTTGTTTTCTCCCTGACTGGGAAATGCAGCCTGCAGCTGACGTTGGGGTAACCTGGAGTACAAGGCACCGTTAGCGCCTGCAGCTGGTTCCCTGCAGTTTATATACAATGGTTGCTGTCCCGTTAGGTCCGGTTTCCGGCCTGGTTTCCAGGTACAGTGACTCGAGACAGTAAAAGCCAGTGTAGGCATTCCGCAAAGCTGCCAGCAACAAAGGTCAGGTTAGACCTTGCAGAAAAAGAAAAATATAAAGAAACAACCCGATAAACGTTACAAGGTAGCATCACTCTTATTATACCCCTGTTGTCCTGCCTGCTCAATATGTACGGGCATAGGGGGATGGGCAAACACAGCTGATGTCTTAATAACAAAGTATATTCGGTTATTCTGGCTCTCCCTCTTACTGGCGCGATAATACATGAGGAAGGTAATGTGTGCAAGCCTAACTATGTTTTTAAAAGCATGGATGCTGAGCTCTTCAATCTTAATAAGCGGCTCCACTTGCTCCTAGCAGTATCAGCAAGGGACTCGAGACCAGCAGGTTACACAGATATTTGGGAGAGCCTCATTTCATTCCTGCCAAGCAATCCTTTCACTAGCGTCAGTTTGACTTTTTAATATATTCCCAGACTTTGATAAACTCTTCCAGACATCCCTGTGGAGATCAGAAAGAGGACTAGCTGCCCTTTTTTGGTAGTGTGAGGATGTGTGTGACTGGAAATGGGGGAGGGGGAAGAAGGGAGGCAGGAGTCCCTTTATTTTGATAGTATCCCTTCGGACTAGAAATGCAAACACTGATGAAAGTGTTATCTGATGGGAGATCAGAATGCAGTCTGCAAGTCGAACCCCCGTGCAGATCACAGGAGTTTATTAAATATATAATGGGCTCTGTAAATGTTTTTCTCAGGGTAAAAGGAAATGCACAGAACTTATCCCGGAGTACTGTATTTTACATAGTGACAATGCATGAATCTCCTTGTAATTAATATACAACACCTGATTTCACTTTTCACCAAGCACAGTTATATAGGTAGGTAAGACGATTTAAAGAAAATAACATCTGAATTTAAATCCTTTATATTTTAAACAATGACTAGATATTATTAACACATTATTAAAACTCCATTTAGAGGAACTTAATGAGACCTCACGTACTATCAATGGTAGAGAATTTCACAGAAGTGAAGTGATCATTAAAGCCATGTCTATCGTTTCCAGACAACGCAAATGAGGCTTTTGCCTAATTGAATTCAATTTCTCCTGGAGTTTAGAGGCAAAACTATTTATTGTCCAATATGTGAGAGCGATCAGAACCATACCAATTGTGTATGAAAACCCTACTCTGTTAGGTTAAAAACCTTGTGTTTCACAGAAGTAGGTTTCCCATCATACACAAATCAGTAAGAGACTAGTGGCCACACTCCTTCATAATAAGCTTTTGAAAACCAATGGGCATGCATTAAAAATGAAGGTTTCCCCCTCGGCTCCACCACCAAGTTACCTTTCATCTGTTAATCATCTCATTTTGAGAAACCTATTCACATAGAGAAGGTGGCAAATCAGGTAAAGACGACAAAAGTGCAGCCTCAAGGAAACTAAGAAAGGGAATCAAAAACTTAAGAGCGTAGGCAGTCATAAAATACATTTTCCAGTGCAGATTTATTATGGTCTCTATCTGTTTTGCTGAGTATGAGTCAATGAGCGGGGGGGATCTGCTCAATTTGACAGTTAACTAGCATTAGAATTTATAGAAAGAATCAAAGTTGTAGGGTTAGGCTTTGAAAACGCTTACAAATTGGAGCCAAAGTTATTTCGGAAATGTTGCATTAAAGTATGTAGGAGTCTTTTTGCCTTTTAAAATATAAACATGTATTCTGCTTTCCAGAGGTGCTAAGCACCCACAACTCCCAGTCAAGTGAATGAGAGTTATGGATGCTCAGCGCTTCTGAAAATCGAGCCAATAGTGCCTCTTCCTATATGTATATAGTCTGAAAAAACAAAACAAAAATACCCTCCAAACTCAGTCCTTCCGTGAAAAATTGTACTACTGGGGTGTTCCTCAAAGAATTGGTTGCCATAATGTTTAAGTGATGACAGTGTTATACATGCACAATATGTGGGAAGTTATGTTTTTAAAAAGTATGTTTGTTTATTGTGGTGTTAACACAACCCCGGATTTCAGAATTAGACGTTATTAATTTGCTTGTTCTCTTTTCACAGAAGATTGAATTTATTCATTCAAAATCAGTTTTCTTTTTAAACCTGGTTAAGCATCCTTTGTTTTTCTTTAGATAATGTAAACATCAAGTATATTTTCTTTCCTCAGTCCTTCAAAAAGCTATTTTTATAATTCAGGTTTATCTAGATCCATCTTCCCCTTTGTTCATAATATTTCCTTTAAAACATAAAGAAGACAGTTATTTACTGTCTAACTAAATAGACACCTCTAGTTAAAGTTGTAAACTCTATTATGCTGTTGTTCTGGCTTTGTTTTTCATAATTTTAAAAATATGAACAAATCAATTATATTAGCCATATGGCTTGATCATATCAACCATTTTATAAGCTAATTGTAGTTTAAATGCTGGCAACTTATTAGTGAAGGTGTTTAGGAAAGCTCTCTCCACTCCTGTCTTGTTTAAAAGATGATTGAAATGACAATGAATACTCAAAGTGAAGTCATTACATCATTTATTTTCATATTTCACTTTCTGGGTACCCAAAGAGTCCAAAACAGCCTTAGCAAATCTCTAGCTTGATTTACACTAGTGGAATGCAGGCTATGAGACCATCAGACTTTCATTTCAATCTACCCCAGTTTGTAATAATTTGCTTAAAAGAAGCCAGTTTTCAGTAATTAGCAGGTAAGTAGTACATTTTTTAGTTATTTTAGAGGTGTGTATTAGTAACAATGTACAAGTGGTTCCGCTCTGGCATTTACATACTGCAACTATAAAACTTCACCCTTCAGTGATCCTAATACTTTGTCCATTAAATGTACTTACTCATTTAAATGGGAGTGTATTTAACTGCTAAACAGATGGTCTACACTGTGCACAATTATAAAGCAAGAGTTTGTGTATACTACCATATTTTAGGCTCCAGATTTCCTGCTTCCCTATGCACTTTTCAAAGCAGTTTATTTTTCCACACAAAATATTAATACAGGTGGAAAAGCCAGCCTGGAATTCAGATAGCATCTTTTTTGCTATCAGAGCTCTTGTGAACACTATTGCAGGAAAGATCCTTTATTCTCTGACAGTGGCAGCTTTCAAGGATTTTAATTAGTGCTGTACTTTTGATTTTTAAAGCACTTTAACCGTGTATTTGAAATAGTCTGTGGGATGGTGGAATTATAAATACCTGATAGACATTTGGGATCCCTGGTTACTTTATTGACTACATATTGAAAAAAGTCTCTTGGCCCCAAATTAGCACTACTGAAGCGCTAGCCAGGCCAGTGAATAGATCTGCTTTCTTTAGAGTTGCAATATATTTACATATATATTACATCCTTCCCCACCACACACCTATGCACCTGCCCATCCACACACATAAAGTAACTAAATAAAAAAAATGAAGGTTGCAAAGTTAACCACTCAAAATTTAGGAAATTGTAGAATTAAGCTTGTTTGTGCAGCCCCTTGTGTGTATGCATTATGAAACAGTCCTTAATTATATTATCACATGCTATTTTTTCCACAGGACCCTGCCTCATTCAGTGCACAGAATGGATGGCACTCATAGCTCAAGGAGCAGCTATTCAATATTTTCTTCTAGCCTAATTGTTCCATGTGTGGCCCTAAGCCTTATTTATACACACTATTCAAACCCAGCTCCGAATACAGAATTATTAATTTCCTCATAGGCTTGTTTATGGTGCTCATAAGTATAGTATCTGAATGTTTCACAAACATAAATGAATTGATGTTCACAATATCCCTTTCAGATGAGGGGATACTATTATCCCAGTTTTACAGCTGGAGAACTGAGGCACAAAGAGATTAAGGTGTATCCTGTTCACTGAATGAGGGAGAGGTCCCGTGGAAAAAAATGGTATGTGATCATGTAATTAATGACTGTATGATAATACAAATGCTCAAGGGGTCTGAATTAATGTTGCACAGGTAACCTTAATTCTGGCATTTTCTAACTTTTGAGTACTTGACTTTTCAACCTTAAAATTCTTTTAACATAGGAAATTAAACACAAAAAACTAAGTTATTTAAAAGAATAAACTGAAAAAATTCCATCCTGTGGATTCATACCCACCCCTAAATTGGTCATCAGCAGAATTGAAACCTTTAGATTCACCACAGAGACCTCTGCCACTTGAGCTAACAAAGTAACTGACAGCGGCGACAGGCTGTCATCCTCGCTGTGGCCCAGCAACTAGCTGGGAATGACGCATGCATATTTTTTCATTGGGTTTCAGATATTTGATTACACCAGGCTTAGAAGTCCTGGGTTCAGTTCCAGGATCTAGAGGGGAATGTGCTCTAAAGGACAAAATCCCTTCTGTCTCTGTTCTCCCAATTCTGCTTGTGTCTCTTCCAGCCTGTCCTTTTGCCAGTCCTCTCTTTTCCTAAGCCCTAGATCCTCATCCCAGTCCCAGTAACCACCCCGTGGGGTTCCTCATTCTGGTTCAAGTTCCCTTGACTAGCTAGTCCTAGTCATGCTCTCCAGGTTCCTTGTTCAAGTCCCATCTCCACTCCATATTATGCTCCTCATCAGAGTCTCCTTCCAGGCCCTTTGCCCAGTCGATCCTAGTCTCTCACTCATCCCCTTGGGCTCCTTGTCAAGCCAGTACCAGTCTCTCTCCTTCCACTCCCCCATTGTGTCCCCAACCTCAAGCCATTAAAAAAATGCATGTGTAGGTCCTTCAGTTGTTCCACAGTGGGAAAGCATAGTTACTATGGGTCTGATCTGAAATACAGTGTAGTCAATGGGCTTTGGATCAGGCCTTATGTCAGTAGCATTTGCCATTTGACTCAAGACTATTTCAATTTCTTTTGTTTTGCTTGAGTGATGTACCCTCAGTGTATCGTTTTATTATTTATTTGCATGATGGTAGTGCCTAGAGGTCCTAACCAAGGCAGGGCCCCTCTTTGCAAGGCACTGTACAAACATATAGTAAAAAACAGTCCCTGCCCCAATGAACTCACAGCTTTTGTTCAAGATGAGATGTAACAGGTAGATGAAGCCAACAATTGGGGGAAAGGAATGGAATGGGGGAACAGTAATACATGCTTTTCCCCCCCATATACTAGATGGATACAGAATTTGTAGATATAATGTGTTTCTGTTCTGTTAATGCAGTCAGATAAGCAGATCAGTGGCCACAGTCTCAGCTTGCCATCTGTCAAGCTATTATCATGGGGGACTGTGCTACTGGCATGCTGGTAGAAGTGAGTCTTAAGGTTGGATTTGAGACAGGATATCATAGTGGCTTTAAAGGTCTGACACTGATTGCTGGGAGGAAAAAAGTGAATAACTGGCAAAGGAGGCACTTTTTCATGATATAAGGGCAGCCCAGCCTATGCCAGATGCTGTTCTGCTTGTTTTGGCAGACCTTTATGTGGATCTGTCTATGGACTGGGTTTCTATATCAACCCTCTGCCAAATATGATGTATGATCATATGATGCTTGTGTCTATCAATGGGCTTCTACTTACGTTTACTTGGGGAGGGGCGAAGGTGGGGGGTTGTTTTTATGTTCCTTGAGTGTCACCTTGCTGCCCAATCCAGAATGAGTTTTCTAGTCATTTTTTTCTTGGACTTGATGTAGACCCTCATAGTGATTGTGATTATCATTATGTGAGAAATAAACAGTGTTCAGCTGGAAGTTTAAACCCCCAACAGCATATTCATCATATGTATGAGCAGGAAATACAGTCAGATTACTGACTGACATTTGTACAGTACCCTTCATGCACAGATCCGCCACAGCATTTTGTACACAGATTAACACACAAATCACTTCAGTTTTGGTGTTTTCCAAATTCCAAATTTTGCTTGTCTTAAATTCTCCCTGCAGCTGCCTGCAGGTGGAAGGCAGCAGCCATCTGATCGTGCCCAGTGACATTACAAAATTATTCCAAACAGAAAGCGAAGATATTTTTTTCTCATTGAAATTGATGAGAGAATTTGAGGTTTGGGAGAACTGGGATTTGGAAAGAACCAGCTCTGACACCCCAGCTTCTGGGAGTAAAGAGAAGTGCCATTGATCAAATTGTATTACTTTAATGGTTGTCATGAGATTCACAAGAAATGTTAAATGGACTGTTTGCAATTTACAAAAAAATGAATGAAACACAAAATTCAAAAATGTCACCAGTTTTCACATATTGTACATGAATGTAGAAACACCCGAGAGATGTGGATATTATTGTTCAACCGATTTTGCTGAGGTAAAAATGAAAGTGAAGAGGGCAGGTAGAATGGGGTCTTACCTAGAGCAAGCTGACCTGTTTTAGATCTAAACTAAACTAAACTGTAACTATCATCATCACACAGAGTTTTCTAATAGGGCCCATCATCATAGTGGCTCTGCACAGGACAGACTACAAAGAGTGTGTGGGTGTGAGTGGATGTGGGTGTCACGTGAATAAGACAAGGAGCAGGGACAGAAAAAGAAACAGAGGTTAAAAGGGGGCCAAAGGGATTTTGTTTGGTTAGAAGTAGTCTTCTGATCTCCTGAGGGCATGTCTACACTTACCAGGGATTGACGATGCACTGGGCGTCGATTTAGCGGGTCTAGCGAAGATCTGCTAAATCGACCGCAGATTGCTCTCTTGTTGACTCCAGTACTCCACCGGAACAAGAAGCATAAGATAAGTCAATGGGAGAGCGTCTCCCATCGACCCAGTGCATTGTAGACACAGCAGTAAGTCGACCTAAGCAACGTCGAATCCAGCTATGTTATTCACGTAGCTGGAGTTGCGTAACTTAGGTCAACTTACCACTGTAGTGTAAACAAGGTGTTTTCTTTTCTCTCTTGCCCCTGCTGCTCTCAATGGTCTGCTCCTCAGGGCAGGGTCCTTGCTTTAGCTGCACTATGGGAAGATGGGAAAAATGATAGAAAGGGTCTCTGAGTCATGTCTGACCCACATACAAGGCCCCCCCCCTAGAGAAAACAATGAGATTTCAACAAGCTCAAAGTAAATAGAAGTTCTTTACACCTTTTCCAGACATGCACTGAATCATTCCTAGTGCCTTATAAAGCATTATTTGGTTGACAGTGTCTATTAAAATATCTGTTTATGAAATGCAACGTTGCCCCACAAAATTTACCATTTTGTGCTATGAAAAATGGCCCTTTTTTTCTGTGAAAAAATAAAATAAATAAAATCCAGCCTTAGCAGTGGGATCTTTAATGTCAACAAATGGGCAGGATGTCAGTTTTATGCCACACCTGAAAGACAGATATATATTTTCCACCATTTCTCATATCCTATTTATGATTGTTGCAATCACAAATAATGTAGCTGAGATCTAGTATATACTTGGCCTGTATGTATGGCAACATCTTGCTGCGGTGGTTAGAGCATTTTGTCACAGCTATTTATCTATCTTGGGTTTTCACCTAATGTTTAACTCCCTCCATTCTTCAGGGGCAGAAGAGCATAACTTTGTGTATAGTATCTTTTTATAAGTGTACTGATGCTATGGGAAGGTCCTATAGAAAATATATGCTTTACATTTTGGTCTGAAAGTTGGGGTCACTATACAGCCTGGACTTTCTAAGTGATAGTATTCCCTACGGGTTTCCATCTGCTACCCGTCTGGTCCCTGCCTGTGGAGTCTTGGCAAATAATAAACAGCTCTTTATTGAAGAAACGAGGTTATAGAACACCAGAGCTCTGCTGATCAGACAGAGTCATGGTGGTATAACCTGTCCAGCGGATAATTCCAACAAGATACCAAAAGCACACAACTTATATTTACTAACTATCTGACAATCAACCAGTCAACAAAGGTCCATGCACCTATCATATGAACAATCATTATTATCATTGGTTAGCAGGTGCCTTTCATACGATTCATGACTACAGGTGGTCTTCTGAGTTCCATGTAATTGCAGCCTTGCTGCGCTATCCTGCATTACCATTAAATTCACAATGTGCGGTTAGCGTAACAGCTGCCTTACTCAGTTTACTTTGGTGGCATGCCAAGGGTTTTGGTGCACTGCCCACTCCTTAGATAAGGAATTTCTTCTGTGCATGCATGGACCTGTTAAGGTAGCCCAGCGAACAGTTTGACTGACAGCTCTGGGCTGCGTTTACTTTACTGGCTACATCCTGCAGCTGAATTCTTGCCAGCACAACCTTCACGGAACACCATCAGGTGCAGGGGTCATTCTAATTTCTTAGAAATTTGAGTTTCAAAGCCAGGGTCACACCATCAAGAATGCTGTGTTCTCATTGCTTGGTAGTTTGAACCAGAAAGTTACTTGTCTTGGGAGATCAAGGGGGGTAAGGTGGTTTCTGAGATAACCTAGTCGCAATCTGTGAAATGCCTGCAGTTTAGGACCTGGATTTTGAACCCTGTTCTGAGGTCAACGGAGAAACCAGTATTTATAGATTTTGATATATTATTCTCAATATCCAAAAATTAATGTGTATCTTACCCTCTCTCTGAGACATCACCAATGGAGAATAGCCTGAGTTCAACAAGGTCTTAGATCGACACATATGACATGCTTCTCAATAAAGAGCTGGATGTCAAAAGTTGAGCTTTTGCCTGTGAAATGGCTCATTTGATAAAACCAGGATGTGATATGTTTTTAATTATATTGAGAAGCATGCCACATGTTATAAAGTTCTGCAGTTGCTTTTCACATTTTGTATAAGCAATTTCCATTTAGTTGCATTCTTTCCTACATGATGTTTTGAAATAGTTAACTAGCAACTATTGAACTGTAGCTTTTGTTACATTGTGTTCATCTTACTTATTAAAGAATATTACCCATATATATTACTTTAATTTCTGCTGAGAAAATAGCTACCTATATGGACAAATGTATTTAACTGGTTTATGAAACAAAAATCTCATACAGGTTATCATTAATCTATATAAAGTCCTTGAATGTTGGATTTCACATATGGATTGCTATCTTTGTATAGAGCTTAGACTTGACTTCCCACTTTGGCCAGAGCATGGCTTTTTGGAGATTAATTTTTTGGGAATAAGCATATCTGTCCTAGTAAGCTTTTTCAGAGGATGCATATCTGTCCTAATAGGCCTTTTGGAGTATGGAATTCGTATCTAAACTAATGGGCCTTTTGCTATGCTTTTGATCTTATGCTGCTGCAACCAGCTAAAATGCATAAGTTGTTTCACTTTTACCCTGTGTATGGGCAGATCTGAGATGAGATTTGAACCCTTATTAAATTTCAAAGATTAAAGCATTTTAGCCCTTAAGGAAGTGCCACTGAAGTGATGGCTAGGCTGATTAATGAACAGGGCTTAGAGTAGTATAATAAAATTAACAATGAGTAAACAAGAAAAGAGGAAATATTGTAAAAGCAACTGTTAACCACAAAACTTCAAGGTATTGTAATATGCATGGAGTTCTCAAGAAGCCATGCTAACTGATATCCCTTAGACTGCATTCCTAGAGTCAAATGCATCATCAGGAGAAAGTCATTTTAGATAGGAAGTCACCAAGTGTTTACATAATACAAATAAAACAGGATTAGCATAAGTTTGTCTCTATCCATGAACAGTTTTGGCTAGACCATAATGCCTGTAAGAAAACAAGTGTTTCTGTCTTATTGACACCAAGAATAATACAGTGGATAGTAAATATTGTGTTTTAACGTTTCTGCCTCTGAATTATTTTTTAGAATGGCTAGCAAATTTGAAATGGGTGTGTATGTGTGAATGGAGAGATTTGTGGTAGTTGGGTGAGTGGTGGAAGCTGGGAGTCAGATGGGGTATGTTAGAACATTGATGTGGTTTAGGGGGAATGCTGAATTTGGGAAGTATATAAGGAGCATGAGGAAGCCCAGGTTGCTGTAGATGGGATGAGGGTAGTGGATATTTGAGGATAAAACACACTAAGTGGGAATTAAGTATCAGAGGGGTAGCCATGTTAGTCTGGATCTGTAAAAGCAGCAAAGAGTCCTGTGGCACCTTATAGACTAACATGTATTGGAGCATGAGCTTTCGTGGGTGAATACTCACTTCGTTGGATGCATGCATCCGTCACATGCATCCGACAAAGTGGATATTCACCCACAAAAGCTCATGCTCCAATACATCTGTTAGTCTATAAGGTGCCACAGGACTCTTCGCTGCTTTAAGTGGGAATTGTGTGTGGAGAAACAAAGCACAGAGAGGGTGGCTGATTGTGTCATGGCAGAGAAGGAGGCAGGTTGGGGGTGGGGGATGTATAAATTGAATCCCCAATGTGGAGGATCCAGGAGAGCTCACCTGAGTAAACAAAGGGCTGCAGCAGGATAGGTAAGCACTTAGAAAAACTTTGTTTTCATAGTTGTTGGCAGACACATGAGTAAGGGTTTGCATGACTGGAGCTAAGAGCTGCTTTCACTGCTCTGCTGAGAGCTCCTGATAGGCAGACAGGAGATGAAGCTTCTAGAGACAACTTCTGAAAGCTGGCTAGATTGGTTTCTCTCGCTCCTTGGAAATCTTTTCTCAGTTTATTAAATGAAGTATTTTCTTTAGGAAATCCAGGTGGGTGTGTTATGAGATCTTCACTACAGCATGCTGCCCATTCCATTGCATGAGCCTGCATCTCCTTTGAAAAAAAAAAAAAAGATGTTCTGCCAGTCAAGTTATCCAATTCATCATTCAAAATAAGTTAGAAATCTTCTCAAAATCAACACAGCTGAACCAATATTTGGACAATTCATGGAAAAATAAATATTTTCCCAGTGGGATGTACCATTTTCAAGTGTTGTGGGATCTTATCACACATTTTTCACTGTAGTGGGTATTTTTCAGCTGAGTGTTGATAGTTGCCATCTTGCTGAAAAGTGAAATCATGTGTGACACTGGCAGGCCTATACAAGAGAATGTAAAACAGTCCTCAGCCACCTTTAATACAGACTTAATAGTCACAAGAAAATACATTATTTAAACCAAATTTAATATAAATGTGATATTATATTTGGTTTAAGTAATAAGTCTTTTCTTCGGACATTTAAACCAAAATTAAAGCAGGTTGGAAAGTCGTCTACAGTTTCTTCCACTGGGTTCTCACACTGCTGTTGTATATTTATAACTGCTCCCCTGCCTGTCTCTTTTGTGTATTATAAACTTCTCTCATTTACTATTTGGGTGATACTGAGTACCTCAGGTGAGAGGTTCTTGGAATTACCCACACAGTAAATGAAAGAACTTTATAATACCCCGAAGAGTCTTGGCAGGGGAGCCATTATAATTATATAAAGCACCGGTGTGTTTCTTGATGATGCTGTAAAATATGGTTAGCTTTGTAAAGACTGTATGCTTTGGCCCCCCAACTGGCATATAGTGGAAGCCATATTCTGGTTCCGTAAACCAGAATGTGCCAGGGAGGAATGTTTATCCAGAGATTTTAAAAATATATGTATACTAGAATATTGTATAAAATTGCAACAGAGCAGTGTATACACTACAGTGCATGAGATGATATGGCTTTTAGCAAAATAAAGTGTTGAGATGTTCTATCAATAAGGCAATCTGGTTGGTGGTACATTCATAGTTGCTTTGTGATGTCATAAGTGACATTACTTTTCAACAAGATGGCTGCTGTTACTGCTGATGCTCTTTGCAGCATTCAATGAGACATTAACTGTAATTAAAAATGTAAAAATAATACATGTTCATTGGTGAAAAGAGTTTTGTGAACTGAAGGGGCAAATGTTGCACTCATTGAATGTCCAGGTCCCATTCAGACTGCAGGCTTTTGGATGTAGCAAAATGGTTCAGTTTATATAACCTGTAGCAGTCCTGACTCATAACTTCCTTGCCTTTATGAGATGATGGCTCAGTATTAGTCTTATTTTAATTAATATATTTTTAGATGTTTCTTGGTGTACCTAGCTATATAGGAACCCTTTTAGTAATGAAATTCTTTTGTATTACTCTTGATATTTTAAGCAAACAGCCATATACAGTGGAATTTTGCCCACAATTTGACAGTGTCATTGGTGATCTACCTAAACTTTTATTGGCTTGTCATTCACCAGAGAGTGCCTTCTTAAGCTATCACTGTACAAACCACTGTATCAAACCATTTTTCATAAAGATGTGCTGATACCGCTTAGTCATTATTTGACATTGTAACAGGACACTTCTACAGACTTGCACTGGCATCATTATGCCATTGTCCTGACAATAGATAACTTTGTATCCATAGACTTTTGTCATTAAAAATGTAAAATTGGGTCCGAATAATCTTCTTTTTCTGACTAAGAAAATTTCAGCAAAGTTTGCATTTAGCAGACAATTCTTTGCCATGTTTCAGCTTTGCACAGAAGGCAGATACATGGGGAAACACTAGTGTTTCAATGGTTAGAACATTTTCACTTTGCTGCACTTGTACAGCAGTTCTCAACCTTTACCATATCAGGAAGCCCTGGGGATAGGGTGACCAGATAGCAAGGGTGAAAAATCGGGACAGGGGGGTAATAGGCACCTATACAAGACAAAGCCGCAAATATCAGGCTGGCCCTATAAAATCAGGACGTCTGGTCACCCTACCTGGGGACCCTATACCATTTAGCACTGGCAGGGTTGTTGACAGGGGTGGCGAGTTATATACACTCGTGGTGCCCGGACTCCAGCAATATTCAGGGCCTGGGGGCCTTGCTCTACCGATGTTTGGGGCCAGGCCTCTCCCCCGGCCCCATCTGCCGCCCCCACGCACCTCCCCCGAGTGTCCCCCAGCTCACACTTGCTGCCCCCCGGGGCCCCGGAGCCTGCAGCTCAGGCTGACTCTGCTCTGCCGGCTCCCGGCATCAACTGCTGCCGCAGGGTCCTAGTGCCCCACATCCACTAATGGCAGGGCAGGCTGCCCTTACCCTGCCCTTCCGCCCTAGCCCTGAGCCTCTCCAATGCCCCAAACCCCTCAACCCCAGCCCCAGCCCTCATCCCCCCGCACCCTATTCCTCTGCCCCAGCCCTGAGCCCCCTCCTACATCATGAACCCCTCATCCTCAGCCCCACAGCCCTCACCCCTGCCCCCCTCCTGCCCCCAAACTCCCTCCCAAAGCCTGCACCTCTCACCCCCCCTGCACCCCCACCCCTTGCTCCAGCCCAGAGCCTACACCCAAACTCCATCCCAGAGCCTGCACCCCTCACCCCCTCCTGCACCCCAACCCCCTGCCCCAGCCCCGAGCCTGCACCTAGCACCTTTAATTTCTGCTGAGAAAATAGCTACCTATATGGACAAATGTATTTAACTGGTTTATGAAACAAAAATCACTTTGCAATAGACAATCACCAGCTCACAAGGTTGGTCCTATAGGATGGTGGAATGATTGAGCAGAACAAAAATAAACCCCCACAATTGCAGTCAGCAAGGTCTTCTCCTTGCTGCCCCAGATGTTCAGGGTACCGAAGGTCGTCAGATTCATCATGGGGGCAGGAGAGGATCCTCATGGGCAGGAGCACCGCCAGCCCTCACAGGGCCCTGCAGCAACCCACAATCAACCCCAAGGCGATCAGGGAATCATGGAAGCAGCAGGTCTGCCGATAGGTTGCAGCATCCTGCTTCCTGGTCCCCTTACCCTCCCTCAAAATGGTCCTCACGGCCCAGAGGGTGAGGTGGAAGTCCTGCCAGGGCTGGCGAGTGAGCTGCACCTTGCCCTTGGAGCCACAAGTGTCTACCAGGAAATGGTGCAGCTCATCCTGCAGCACATGTGGGGCCAGGTTTATAGACTCCCGGTCGTCCGCCAGCTGCGCCCTTGGAATGGCCTTGTGACCTACAGAGATTGGCAAACATGGGGCGGACCCCAGCATGGCACCAGTTCTTCAGGTGCTGCACAGCCTACCTCAGTCCCCAGTACAAGGAGCGGCAGAGGAGGGAGAGCAGCAGCCCGGGAGCGGGGGCTGGGAGAGGGAAATACAAACACTGCATCCCGGGGGCTGTCAGGAGAGAAGGGAAACAAGACAAGCCCGGGGGTGGCAGTGACATGGGAAGCAGGGGGAGAGGGGAATGGGTGGGGGTGGGAGTAGTGGCAGGGGAGACAGGATCAGGACAAGGGGCAGGATGGGGACCAGGGATGGGAGCAGGACTGGGAGCAGGGGCCCCAGCAGCTAGGCCACCGGTATGGCACCACTTGACCGGGCATGGGGGTAAAGGGGGCGGGTGTGGGAAGGAGGCTCTCTACAATGCCAGCGTGGCACCCACAACCATGGCAGCAGGCAGGGGATTGCTTAGGTCCAGGCCCCCAGATTGTAAAGGGGGCAGCTGTACCGCCTCAGAGAGGGACACACCAAAAGGCTTGGGGCCTAGCTGCTTGGCACCGGCCATCAGTGTAATGGGCCTGGCAGCCTCTAACGGAGTGCCTTCTATGGCCAGGCAGGTGGGTGAGGCTAGGGGTGCCCCAAAAGTGAGAGTGCAGATGGCAGCCTGGGGAAAAGGGGAGAGAGGAAGAGAGGGTGGTGCGACAAAGCCATCACCCAGACTGTCGTCCCCCGGAGAGACAGGGGTCAGACCCCGGGCCTCGATCTCCTAGAAGATGGAGTGCAGGTCTCCACACACCACCACAGGTCCTCCCGGTCAGCAACTGGGGCGATTTCTAGCTTGGTACCACTGGAGGGCATGAATGACAGAAGGGCGGGGGTAGGGGGCTCCCTCCAAGGCCTCCTCAGGAAAGGTCTCTGGGAGGGGGTGACACCTTCCTTGGTTGGTTCCATCCATTGGCCTTTGCGGGGGTGGGGGGCAGCGGAGGGCTCGGCCGCAGCAGCCCCCTCATGGTGTTACAGGGGCCTCCTCCCCCTCCACACCAAGGTGGAGGTGCTGAGTTCACACTTTCCACTTGTTGTGCTTCCCCTGAAAAAGCACTCAGCCCTCCAAGGTGGTAGTGACAGTGGAGGGCTAGCCTATGTGGGTGGGTCCAGGGGGCGAGGGCGATGGCATCAGTGAGGCAGGGGTGGAATGACAGGGGGAAGGGAGACTTCCCCCTGGGGTGGACCCTCTTCCAAGTCCGGAGATGGCCCAGTTGCCTCCTCCTCTGTGGGCTCCGCCTGACTGCACACAGTGGTGGTGGGGCCCACCCGCTTGTCTGGGCATGACAGGGACGCTATCCCCAAGGCCTGAGCAGAAGTGGCGTCAGGCAGAAGAAGACAGGGGGTGTCAGTGGGGCCCAGGTGGCCAGAGATGCCGGTGATGACAGGGTTGGCACCCTCCCAGGTCTCAGGGGTCTCTGGCCTTATTGGAAATCCTGGGAGGGACCACTGGACCCGGAAACCAACTGAATAGGGGGACAACTAAGGAATAACAGGGTCAGGAGTGAGGATCACAGGTTCAAAACTAGGGATTCAGAGCAGGACACCGAGCAGAGAACCCCAGACAGTGCCCACTGCTCCTCAAAGCTGTCTAGGGAACCAGCAGACTCTGCCCAGAGGAACTCTGCCCGGATGTGTGAGACCAGGGAGGAGCGGAAATAGGCCCCACAGTCGCAGAGTATCCCCTTGTCTAGCATCTTCCTCCTGCTGTTGAAGATGGCCACTTTGGCCAGGGCCAGGAGGAGGTTGACGAGGAGGTCTTGTGACTTTGTGGAGCCATGGACAGGGTGTGCAAATATAAACAGGTGTGGGGAAAAGTGCAGCCAGAACCTCAACAGGAGGTTCTGGAGGGGCCGGAATAGAGGCTGAAACATGGCGCATTTGAGATAAGCATGTGTCAGGTTCTCCCTCATGCCGCAAAAGGGGCAGGTGTCGGGGATGGGGGTGAACCACCCCAGATACATGCCCATGCTCACAGCTCCATGGAGGAGCTGCCAACCAATATCCCTGGTGGGCTGTGGGACCAGGATGGAATAGAGGCTGCCCACCGGGGTTCCTCACCCTTCACAGGTGGTAGATAGTCCCGCCATTTGGTATCAGGGTGGAACACGAGGGTGAGGAAGTGAAATGTGTGGAGCATGAACATGTAAAGTTGTTTCCTTGGCGCTTTTCAGAAGCAAGACATGCAGCCGGCTCGGATTGTGCAACAGCCGGGGCCGGGAGGGCTCACAGGACAGGGGCCCGATGAAAAGGTCCGAAGGGCCTGGGGAGAGGAGTGGGCGGGAAGCATCCTCCCACAGTACCCGCTCAAGGAAAACCCAAGAGGTGGGTGACAAGGCTGCCCCCACCTCATGGAGCACGTGCATGGGGGTCAGAAGGGTGGAGAGCCCCATGCGCCAACCAGTGCCCGCTGTCGTAGTCCAGGAGGTCTCAGATTCTGTTGGTTTCTGCCAGGACCAGCCTCCGGCACACCAAGGGGGACTCTGCCACCTGCACACCTGTGTAGCAGGGGTTCCACAAGGAGGTTCGCCCTCTTGGTGGCCACAATAGACCTGGTTGCCGAGAACAGCTTCCAGGTCCGGAGGAGGTCATGGTAGAAGACCGGCAGCTCGGAGAGGTCTCGCGGAAGACCCCTCAGGTGGAGAAAAAAATGCTGCCGGTCGTATCAGAGCCCTCGGAGGTGGTGGACGAAGGCGTGTGCCAACGTGCTCCACGTCGGACTACCTGCACCATAAAGGAGTCTATGCAGGGCCTGGAGGCAGAAGACATGGACCTGGCTGCAAAGGCAGACCAGGCCCTGTCCTCCCTCCTCCAGGGGAAGACTCAGGACCCCTGCAGAGACCCAGTGCAGTCCTGGCCAGAAGAACTCCAGAGCTATCCTCTGGAGCCAGGTCAGGACCCCCGGGGCCGGGCTCAAGGTGTTGAGCCGGTGCCAGAGCATGGACAGGACTAGTTGGTTCAGTACCAGTGCCCTAGTGTCCAGGAGGAGTCCTGTCCATCTCCGCAGCCTCTCACCCACCCTGGCCTCCAAATCCTGCCAGTTCTGCAGCAGAGAAGGATGCGTGATGGAAAGGTAAACACCAAGATAGAGCAGTGGACCCGTGCTCCACCAAATGGCTTGAAGCACGGCTGAGAGGGAGCTTGTCTGCCACCCTGCCCCAACCATCAGAGCTCTTGACCCAGTTGACCCAGGTGGAGGAGGCTGCCAAGTAGATCACCTGGCAGGCCTCCACCCGCACCAGGTCGCCCGGATCCTGGACCATGAGGAACACGTCGTTGGCGTACGCTGATGGGACCAGCTGCATCTCTGGCTCACAGAGCACCAACCCCATCAACCTCCGATGGAGGAGACAGAGGAAGGGCTCGATCGCCAAAGTATACAGCTGGTCTGACAGCAGACACCCCTGATGCATCCCCCGCCTGAAGCTGACCGCCTCTGTCAGGGTCCAGTTGAGCCTGACCAAACACTCCGCGGAGGTGTACAGCACCTGGAGAAAACCCACAAATTGGGGCCTGAAGCCAAACGCCCACAGAGTGCCAGGAGATACCCATGGTCCTTCCTGTTGAATGCCTTCTCCTGGTCCAGAGAGCAAACAACAGACTATCCCTATACCTGAGCTTCAGGAGGTCCTAGACCAAATACAAGTTATCAAAGATGTGGCAGCCCGGGATGGTGTAGGTCTGGTCGGGATGGACCACGTCTCAGGGGTCTCTGGTGTCCCTCCATACCAGGCTGGGGGGTTCTGGTAAAACACCCTGAGCAACAGAAGCTGGGCCAGTACTCTGCTCACTACAACTCCAATTAGTTGCCCCGCTGCACACATGACTGTGGGAACTGCTTTCAACTGATAGATTGGGGTGGGATGGAGAGAGTTAAAAGGCTAATTAATTAATTACCCAGATGGTACAAAAGACACAGAAAGGAAGCATGAAGTAGAGGAACAAAGTGAGTGAGTGAGGGTAGTAGAGTAAGAGCCAGAACCATGAGGGACCATGTGATGGGTGTATTCCCCACACTGGCTCCTGAGATGGTAAATTAGGCCAGGTGAGCCTAATTGACCAATTAAGCAGCCAGTAGGGGAGCGATATAGGCTACAAGAAGGCCACTAATTAGAGTCAGGCACAGCTGGGCAGGAATAGGAAGGACCTGTAAAAAGCCCAGGAGCTGTAAGCAGCAAGGAGGGCTGCAGTTATTCTCTGAAAGGAGGGAGTTGAGAGGCTGGTGTACTCAGAGAGGATGGGATCTAGTGATGTAGGTAGAAGCCCAGAGAAACAGCAGCAAGGACTAAGACAGTACAGGCCTGGACTGCACGTTATAGGGTCCCTGGGCTGGAACACAGTGTAGAGCGTGGGGTGGGTTCCACTATGGCTAGTGGTACAGGGTATTGGAGATATCAGCTGGACAGTTGGTCAGGAAGGACTGTGATTTCCCTGGAAGGGAAGGAACTTAGTGACCTGGCTGGAAGGCCAAGCCAGAAACTGCAAGCTGCCACTCTGAGAAGGGGAGAGAAAGAGGGTGCAGACAGAAGACAATAGGTAGAGAAACCACGGAGGAGGATGAAGCACCTGGCAGAGCTGATTGTCAGGATAGCTAGGAGCAGGTGGTGAGGGAACCCTATCACAGACCTCTCCTTCCTTGCCTCAGGAGCTGAGGGCTTTATATTACTGTTGGAATGAGGCTATGTAGTCTATAAGAGTGATGGAAAAGGACACCTATGCCCTATTCTGAGGACTTGAGTGGTGCTTGTGCAAGCCTTCTAGACTCCCATTGACTTCACTGGGCTTTGGATGAGGCTCTTGAGATTCAAGTGTAAAGTGCATCACTATTCACTTCTGCTAATACAGCACTGGTTGTGCTCTCAGAGGGTGCTGTGCATTTCATTCACTTGCTCAAAAGAGCGTTCCCTATTCAAGGAGGTGGTGGGAGGTGGAGAACAAAATGTGAGAGTTAAATAAAATTAGCCATACACACACACTCAACAATAGACTTGATTGTCCTGAATAAAGCTCTTGTTTTCTAGGCACTTAAGGAAAACAATTCATGTTTTAGAAAAATTCAAATTCTTAATACCTATTGGAAACATGTCTTGAGAAACTTTATTTTCTTTTTCTCCAGGGATGATTCAGGTGAATAACATATTTTGTCTCCTGATTTTTTTTATTACTAGGAATCTTTGTCTGAAAATAGGATTTTTGGGGCTATATCCACAGTGGGATTTAGGCAGCTGTAGCAGGGTGGACTTGCTCCTACCTACTTTATATCCTCACGCAGGGCTTGGAAATGATCTGGTAAAACACCTCATGCACTTTATTTACAGTATTCTTGTTCCACTACCTTTACAGACTATAGAGCCTCATCCCAACAGTAGCATGGAGCCCTCCTGAAGACGGGTAAGTTTCACCTCAAGAGAGAAGCATTCTGACTCTACAGCACCTGCTTTTCACATGTTAAGGAACAAAGACCACATTTGCGGTCACATAATGGGGAAAGATATGGTATAAATGGGATGTGTCCAATTAGAGGGGCTCCACCGAAATAATTTTCCAGTACAATTGGCAAAAAGGTGTGTGGCTTTTTGTTTCCTTGGGGGGGAAAAAAAACCACAGGCATTTTATTGAAGGAAGCAGGCACTGGTCTTTTATCCTTTACAGTCTGGTATTTACAAGTGAAGCTGTTGGCTGTCTAATTGCAACTTACAAAAACAACATACAATCTCATTTAATCTCTGAGTAGTTGCCATATTTAGTTTCCTAAGGGATAGTCTACATTTACCTGAACTGAATTGTAACTCAGGGTAGAAAAAAAAAAAGTGATCTGCCTTCAAAAATATTCCAAACACAGTGTAAACAAACTACTGTTCTCTTGTGTGACTATTTAGTCCATGGTAAATGTGTACAAAAGGTGAACCAAGTCAGGGCCAGCGTCAGTGACATTTGAAATCAGCAATTATTTTATATTTAGAATGGCCTCGCTGTTACTTTAAGCTTTAGGGACAAATTCTAACCTCCCTTCCATCCTTCACAGTCCCACTGAAGTGGTGGCATGTAAGTGAAAGGGCTGTGAGTTGGGACAGAGATTTTGGTCCTTTGTTTTTAACCACATAGAGGTAAAATGTTCAATGTGACACATTGCACTGTAAATTTTGCTGCCTTGACAGTGCAATTTGCATTGTAAGTTATTGCTGCCCTAAGCAGCAGTAACTCTCCCCCTGTAGCTTTAACAGACCTGGGAGATGGTAGGGCAGCGAACCAATAACAAAGCAGGACCAGGCATTATAATGATAGTGCTGCCTGGTAGCATGTATGATTGTGGATGGGCTGAGAGTCACAGGACAGGGTTATTTTATTAGTAGTATTCCATGCTTTTGCAAGGTAGCTATTTTTGGATGCATATCCTTAATCTTCAAAACCACTGGTTCTTGGCTACTTCTCAATACTCTGCTATTTCTAAGCCCACCATCTTTAATTTAGATATTTTAAAGAGTTTTTAAATCTTGCACCTCCTAATGACAGCAAGATGCTACTTAGCCAAATTCAGGGAAAGGAAGATTTCCCCATGACACATGACGGGTTACATGAATTCAAGTTTCTCTTGCTATTTTGGAAAAGCTCATGGATGATTAAAAATAGGTTCTAGTGAGTATACATGTTTTGGCTCCCCTGTTTACAATATAAACAAGGCAACCCTACAAAAACAACTGGCACCAGACAAAGATAGCTGTTCCTTTTAATTATATTTCAGGTACACTCTTCTACTGAAAGAGCATGGTGTGGGCTCTATGTATTTGGCAACTACAGCCACAGAATCCACCCATTACCCATTCCTCCCACAGAACTGTGCTCAAGAATCTATAGTCTTGATGTTTAAAATATTGTGTTTCTAGTCCTCAGGGCTGTAAAGATGACTTTGAAAACAAGAAGTGAATACCAGTTACAAACAATGCATTGTTGTTTTCCAGAATCTGCAGACAGACTGGACAACAGCTCTAAGAGGAATGAAACAGAATGAGAGGATCCATCTCAGTGTGGTGTTGGCTATCTAATGACAATTTAAATATCGACACTATTGACTATTTCACTGCTGCTCATTTTAACAGTTTTATCCCACAACCCCAATCTGCCTCCGAAGATGCCAAAAGCACCCAAAACTTCCAGCTGCCCCCAAAGACAATTTCCATGGTGCAGTTGTGTAATTAATCTTTTGCATATTGAAAACTAAAATATGGGGTCCCTGTAAAATAAATCACGTTGTATATAAACATGACTAACATTGTAGCTACTGTACAGAGTATACTATTCATTCCGTTAATTAAAACTCTACATTTTTAATTTAAATGAAGCTGCTACAGAGTCCAGGGATGGTGCCACTTTTTTTCCCTTGTGGGACAGCTCTATATCTCACTGGAACGATGTGAGGATCTCATTCTCTAAATTCCCCTGAGCCATCCTAAGGTGCACATGTGAGGGAAACAGATACATTAAACCAAGGGCCCAGTTCTCAAATCTGTTACATAAGTTTTTACAATGGAAATAAATAGAGTTCTATTGGTGTCATGACACTGGTGCATCAGAATGGAGAATCAAGCCCTGAATATTTCTAGCTTTACCAGAGTTAAGTTATTAATTAGTACTGATAACACTTTGAAGCAGTTCATTTTATCAATTTTGGGAAATGTTTCCTTCAAAGCGTGTGTGTGTGTGTGTGTGTATATATATATATATATGTATATGTATATGTATATGTATGTGTATATATATAAATAAATTTACACCAGATGATCTTCTCTTAGCTCAGCTTGTAGAGCCGATGGTTTCCTCACTGGTGGGTGTGGAAAGCAGATGTGCATTTTTAAAAGTATTTTGCCCAGTAGGATTCATTAAGTTCTTGGTTTGCTTCCTGTCTGTCTTTCTGTATAACTTTATTTCACGCTTCTTAAGTGACTTCATTGCCAATTGAAAACTCCTGGATCATACTAGGGCTGTGTTTTTTTGCCTTTCTGGATGTTTCCTCATTTTCCTGTAATCCTCATTTGATCATTATTTACTCATTGTTAGCCACTTAACAATAACCAATGCACATTTGTTGCAGGCTATGGACTGACTGAGATCGGGTGATGTAGGGCTATGCATGCTTCAATACATAGACACAATGGGATGGGAGATTATGCTAGAATTCTCTCTCCATTTCCTGTGGGTTTGTTTGATCATTAACATCACTTTAATTCAATTTTTATATGATTCTCCTTTTATTTACTCTTTACGTAAGTCAGCATTACAACAAAGCTCCCTGTATTGTTTTTAACACAGTAGCAGCCTTTCAGAGTTTTGTCAGCATTCCCTTTCATAATACTCTTACATCAGCCCAGCTTCATGTGCTGTTGATCTTCTCATTTTCAGTCAACATTAACCCCTGTAGGTCCTTTCAGCAGAAGTTTTTGGCCCAATAGCTGTGTTTAACTCACTTTCTGTTATAAAAAATAAAATTGGAACATTGAACAATTCCCTTTCAGGGTTTCTTTTAACAATGCAAAGTGCTACTGAAGGCTTGGTTGGTATTTGGGGGGTGAGGGAGGAAGGACAATTTAAATCTCACTTCCATCTCCCAGCTGTCTTTTTTCACACTCCCCATTATCTTTGTCTCCCCCTATTTCATTTCCCCCATTTAACATAAAGGGTGCAGTGAACCTTAGTTTTGTTTTTCAGTTATGACATCCCACGTATGTGTTTTTTAGAAGTTGGTTCACAAGTGTGAAGTCATCAAGGAGGCTCATGCCATGTATCAGCTTCTGGCTTTGGGCCCCTGCGTATCTACATGCCAAAAGCAATCAGTGGATGAAATTTGGGATTCAAATGACTACAGCTATAATCATCTAATTAAACTAAAATGTATGTTGGTTTCAAATACAATACATAGTATGCATCTATGTAGTCAGCAACATAGATTTTTACTATTTGATAATGCTTGGGAGGAAAATACTATTTCCCCCTTCCATTCCCCTGCTGTTCTAGTGTTTAAGGCAATGTTCTATACTGATAGGCAGTAGAAAAGCACAGTGAGGGGAATCTTCACACAATATTTCCCTTGGTTTTTTTCTCTTACAGAATATTTGGTTGAATAAAAGCATGAACAATTGCATTTGGAAATTATTCTGTATCACTTTTCCAGGAAGTGCAGAAGATCCACTGCAACTTTATGCATTAGGCATTCACTCTGTTGACCATAATGAGTTCCACTTTATTGGCAAAGGATTCTTAATGACACACATGATTTTAACATACACATTTCCTTTTGATTAATCCCCATAACACATTGGTACACCCATACAGAACTGACAGTTGTCTTTATGAATAACATATAAAATAACACTTTGAGTCTCACAAGGAATTTACAAGAAGAACATGGCAAAACAATGTCCTTTTTGCAAACAGGGGCCATATTGTAAACTTTATCGCTTTACCAGAAATACATTATTAAATATGTCTATGAAGCCTGGCTTTGATCCTGTTCCCCTCTTCCCTGGAATTGTTAGATCCTGTTCCTGTATCCATTGTACAGGACAGTTTAGTAAGTACTATTTATGTCAACCCACAAATTTTAAAATTAGGGTTCTTGTGATTTGATCATACTATAAACCCTTTCCAATGTAAATCCAAGAAACTTGATAGTTTAAAGCTAAAATAAAATTAACTTAAGCTGTTCATAAAGCTTAAACTGTTGATATTAAATCCTGAAAAGGACTTTATATCAAAATGTGTAAAAAGAGATCAAGGGTAGAACATAGCTCTTGGGAGGACAACAACAGATGGGAGATATCTCAAAGAACGTGAAAAGATTGGAGAAGGCAGAATGTGATCAGGTTCTAGAACAGCAAAGATTTATGGAACAATCTATTCAGAGCTAGTTCCAACCCTCTCTAGAGGCACCAGGATGAAACTGGCCTGCTGCAACTCCATTGCACAGGGCATGAATATCATCCTGGAGACATTCCTGGAAAGAACCTGTTGGTGGTTCACTCTTCCCAGCACAAAGGCAGTGTTGGAAAAGAGGGAAGGCAGTTCATAGTTGTAGAAATGGGTGAAGAATTAATAATGTGCATCTCATTCCAGTAATATTACTACTTTTTCTGTTTATGAAATGTCTACCAACAGATTATATATTTTTTCATTTTCTGTTTACATTCAAGTATTTTTGGCTAATAATAGCTAAGAATAATTTTGTCTTTTGCTTGTTTGCGACCATTTAATTGTCAGATTCTACATTCCAAATCCCTGACTCTATTTGAACACTTAAATAAAAGTGACCTGACTTTCAGAGGTGCTCAGCATCTGAAGCTTCATATCAGTGGTCATGATAATAAAAATAAGGCCATGTATATGCTTAAACTTGGTTCCCATGCTTTAATTTTTTTTTTTTTGGCCATAGGCCACATAGTATGTTTCTGTTCCCTGACTGAGTGTACCTGTTAGAATCATGCTTCTTGTACTATTACTGACATTTATAAATTTTTTGAAAGTGATAATCTCAAGTATTTGCACATGGAACCTGAGTCTGAAATGTAGAGTAGGTCTACACTTTGAGCTGGGGGTGTAATTCTCAGCATAGGGAAGACATACCAGCACTAGCTGTGGTTGAGCTAATGCTCTAAAAATAAAGCATAGTCAGAGTGCTGGGAGGGGCTAGCTGCCCACGTAGGTACCTAGCATCTCAGATGGTATGTATTGTTGTATTAACTTAGATGGAGTAAATGGGCCAAAGATGTTAACCCAGTCACTGTTCAACATTAAACAGTGTTAAACAAGGTCTGGGATAAACACTGGAATAAACTGCCTAGGAAGGTGGTGGAATCTCCATCATTGGAAATTTTTAAGAGCAGGTTAGACAAACACCTGTCGGGGATGAGAGTCCTGCCATGAGTGCAGGAGACTGGACTAGATGACATCTCAAGATCTTTTCCAGTCCTATGATTGGGCATATGGAGACTTTAGCGTGCTTAGTACCATGGGGAACATGCCCATAAAAATCTTTTAAACTTTTTATTACAGAAAAAAAGAAAAAACAGTGAAAGCATCTGAAACATAAGTATTAAGTCAGGCATTTAAAAAACATTTTTGTTTCCCTTTCTTTTTACCTGGAAATTTTTTTTTAGAAGAATCCCTGCCCCCCCGGCTTATTTGATAGTCTTTTCAATGGTATCAAACGTAATAACTATTCTTTTGGGTAAAAGAGAAGAATTTAGTTGAGATGAGCTGAAGCTGCTGCTGCTGCTGCTGCTGTTAACATCTGATCCTGTTTCATCCCAGGTAGTGTATGGGATTCAGCTGGAGCTGGTAGAGGTGACGATGTCCTCAGGATCCCTCTCTCTGGCCTGGTCTGGTCAGAATCAGGATGACAAAGGCTCGGGATCCCAGAAGATGGTGAGAGAGCAGCCATGATGGTGAAGCTCAATTCAGTAGCCTCTCTGTCTTTTCTTCTGTTCTTTCTGTATTTTCTTCCTGCCCCCCCCCCCCGCAAGTCTCTTTCTTTAAGGACCCAAAAGGGGAGTGATGGGTAGAATAGCCCATACCCTCATTACTTTGTCCACCAATTGGGCCTAATATCCTACACACCTATTTTGGTTCATTAATTTGGGGACCTACATCATCTGTTTTTTAACAAGCATAATCTCAACCGTCCTTGCATTTATCAATAGGCCATTTTTGTTTGGACTAATCCAGCCCCTCTGTCTTGCACCTGTTTATAACATTCTTTATTGAAAATAAATTGACCTATCTTTCATGGTAATTTCCCAAGAAGGCAAAAGTTAGACTAATTGCCACAACAGTACTGGGGGTGGGTAGCCCCTCCCGTTAGTTAACATGGTAGTGTTACCATGGCTACACTGTATTTTTAGTGCACTAGCTAGATCAGAGCTAGCCTTGATATGTCTCCTAGAACTGGGAATTATATCTCCAGCTGGAAGTGTAGCCATAGCCTTAGGCTTTCTGCAGATATTCTGCAATGTTTACTTAAAAATTCCCATTTTTATACTAGGATAGTCAAGAATGCAAACAGAAGAGGGCCTGTGAATGCCATCAAAGAGAATTCATTTAAACATTAGAATACCTGCAGAATTCCCACGACATACACACCAGATACTTGCCCACCTGTAATATCTTGCTTCTCCCTTTGGAGACCACAGGGTGTGTGTGTGTGTGTGTGTGTGCGCGTGGGATTGAACTTTGAGCTGGGAGAGACAGCCGGATCATGTGTGTGGAAACTGGACAACTCCTGAAGCACCATAGAGCTGGGTCTTCCAGATTGGGGTTTGGGAGATGGGAGCAGGAAGCAGTGTACCTTTACATGCAGAAATCAAGGCTGAGAAGGAAGGGGGAGGAAAGCAGATGCTGCTCATGGTCTGCTATTCTCTTTTGGAATGAGATGGAGCCCTTCTAACAAATTTCCCAATCCCATCAAATAATCATTTCTTTCCACTGTTGCATAGGAATACTCTTTTTCAATGTGAGCCTGATTTTGTATTGAATTAAATTCAGAACAACAGTATTTGATGCAACTAATAAGAAAATCAGTATTCTGTTTTTGGTTTCAAAGTTCAGAATCTATAATGTGATAAAATACTGCTGCTTTTAATTTACTTGGGGGGTACTTTTTAAAAAACAGTGTGAAAGAACAACTCAGAAAGCAGTTCTTTGACAAGTCATTGTACTGTATTAACAGCTCTGGTGAGAATATGAAAAGGCTGTATTGTACTGTCACACAAACCAGAACCACTAATGGAGCTAGCTGCTGATCTTGTTGGAGTCATGACACTAGTGAAGACAATAACATTGAAAATGATTAATGAACGATGAAAATTCATTCACTTCTCCTGCAGGGAAAATCTTGATTTGTACAAGATTACTACTACTATTTTGTTTGCAAATGAATTATAAATTCATTATAGGTAGTGTAGATTGCCCGATAGTTAATGTTGCCCAACACTTCCCATTATAAGACTCTGTTTTCAGGGGGTTGTGATATTGCCAAACTGAAACCATTAAGGGTGAAATTTCCTATGTCAGGTATCTGTCTCAAGCTGATTTTTTGAAAGTTTCAGCTTTAAAGAAATAGTCATTTCCAATAATGAGGTTAATGAAATATATTTTGCCTGTGTTAAAAATAATTTTACAACAGTTTTGTTGAGCAGCTCTTGTGCCTACATGCTCTGGAGCAACAGCTTGAAATTTGGCAGGGGAGTCACCCTAGGGTCAGACATGTGATTCTTGCCATTCCTGTGAAAATCCATCCAAACTTGACCAAGTTATAAATTTCTGAACAATCTCAGTTCCCACTTGTTAGAGTTTGGGAGCTAAATTCATGGAAGAGTCCATCTGCACTGAGCATGCTCCATTACATCACAACTCCTGTGTGCTCAGTGGACTCTGCGTATGCCATCCCCATATAGTGACAGCATGCTTCAGACCATTCCAGGGCTGTCAGGGCTGACAGGATTTTCCATGCAGTATATTGTTTCTCCCAGCAGCTGAGGACCACTGTGGCTCCAGCCACTGGAACTGAGAACAGGGATACTGTCTTTCCTGTGCTCTCAATGCTTCTCCTGTTGGTGACCAGCAGGCTGTGAGGAGGAGATAGAGGGAACAGACTTCTTGTTCTTGTGTCTTTCCATCAAAATCATAGTTTTTTTCCCAGTGTTGGGCACATGATATGGCCTGGTCTATAGAACTGGCAAGATCTTCCATGGTGCATAGTTCCTCCAGGAGTCGGCAGACCAACAGATGTTCTATGGTTTGTGTTTCACTGCAGTCACATCTATTTGGGTCACTGGAATAACCCCACATCTGCATATTTACTTTTGACCTGCCAATTCTTGTTTGGAGGTGATGTAAATATCTTCAACTCTACCAATCTTTCTCTGCACCAGCGGAAAGGCATTTGGCAGTATCAATGTGCATTTTGATGTCCTCATTGCGTATTTTGAGCCGTGTGCACCACATTTCCAGTCGTGCAGACATCAGTGATTTTTTTTAAAGTGGTTCTGTTGCAGTTAGGAAGCTTTTTTGCGATTTCAGGCAGCTAACTGCTGCGGTGTGGCCATGTAACAGACATCTGGTATCTTTAACCTTTCGTAAATATTCCATTTAGCTTGTGATTGCTCTCCTAATATCCAGAGGAGTTAGTCTGGCAAGCACATAAAAGCTGTTCACGTTTGTTGGTTTTAGAGATCCCGTGATGTAGTGGCAGCTGTCATTCAGCACAGGGTCCAGCTTCTTTGCATGAGCTAATCTTTCCCAAACCAGACATGCGTATTTGGCCACCAAAAAGCAAAGTGCAAGTGTGGTGTCTTTTAGTACAGCTGAGTTGGTTCCCCGTTTTGAATTTGCAAGCTTCCTGAGTATGTTGTTCTGGATGCTAATTTTGCTTTTTGTCTTCTCCACATGTGCCTTGAAGGAGAGAATGTGGTCTAGCATCCAAGGTAGACAGGATTTCCGTGCTGGACAAGTGATACCCCATTCCAGGTGATGCTGAGTTGTCTATTGGCCTCACAATTCCAAAGATGGAAGAGACTCAGTTGTGTTTTGGCTGGGTTGGCGCAAAATTGATTCTTGGTGTAAAAGACTGAGAGCCCAGGGAGCACCGATGTTAATGTAGTTTTCATCTAGAAGAGATCCTTGGCTTGGGCAGCAAAGCATATATTATTAGCATAGATAAAACTTCTTGTGCTGAGATGGGACTAAGTAATCATTAGCGTAGATGTTGAAAATTATTGGCAACAGTACGTTCCCTTATGGTAGGCTGTTTTTCCATTGCGGTCATTGGCTCTGCTTCCTGCATAGTTCACTTTAAAAATGTAAGTTCTCTAGTAGAGATTGCATCAGTCATGTAAGGTGATGATCTTTCATCATGTTGTATATTTTAGTGAGGAGTCTTCAGTGATTCGCTGTGTCATATGCTGCTAATAGGTCAACTAACATGGTGCCTGTTCTCCCACACTTTTCAGAGCCATTTTTGATGTATTGAGTAATGTTCAGCACTTGACCAGTGCATGATTTGCCTTGGCAGAATCCAGTTTGCTCTGGGATTAGGTGCTTTTCATCAAGTGGTGATAGGTGGCTTAGAATGAAATGCTCATACGGTTTGTAGAGGTGACATAGTAGTGATTATAGGTCTAAAGTTCTTCAGCTCCATTGTGACCTTCTGTGGCTTCAGGAGTGTTACAACATGTGCTCAGTGCCAGATCTTGGGTACTTTGTAAGTGGTTGAGCATGTGTTAAACAACTTGAGTACTTTGGTCCCAAATGTTTGATTTGTTCAGTATGAATCTAGACTGGTAGCTTTGCCATTCTTGAGGGTGTTAATTCCAGAAGTTAATTTCGTCATTGGTATTGTGCCCCCAAATTATATGTCTTAGTTTTCTTGCTGCTTAAGCCTTGTCTTGGGTTGTTTGTTCAATACCCTGCCATTTTCTAGACGTTGGTGTGTGACCTGGTCTGCAGTAATGTAGTGTTGCTCTGCCTTCCTTGGGTCATTGTTAAGCTTCCAGACAGTTATTCATGCTTTCATGCTGCTGTGGGTTATGTCCATATTCTGAATGAGATTCTGCCTTGACTTCTGTTTTTCCACCTTTACTGCAGAGACCAATTATTTGCCAGCTGCAATGGTATACTCAGTGAATAGGTCTGCTTCAAATTTCTGCTTGTATCTTGTATACTGATCTGATAACTTGAATATTTGCCCTGGCACATAGTTTGTTCTGCAGCCTCATGGAATGTGCTTCTTCGAGACAGTGCATGCTACATTGACAAACTCATCATAATTTTCTGTTGTTGGTTTGTTCTTTCTTACAATGGCATTAAGGTCATTGGTGAAGTCCTTCCATTCTGCTTTCTTAAAATTAAAATGGTGCTGGAATGGTACTGAGTTCGGTGTTATGGCTGCATTGATCTGGATGGCAGTGGGCCAGGGTTGTGAATGTGGAATTGGACCCAAGGTTTGTGACATGAGTCAGCTATGTTGTTGTTGACAAATGCCAGATCAGGGTTGTAGCCCAGTTTCCATCAGCTGCTGCTAAAAAAAAAACTGGGGAGGGAGGTCGTGAGTTAAACTCAAGTGATGTGCATCTGACCATGAATCAGATCAGTATCTTAAATGTCATACTAAAGCCAGAAGTATGGGAGGGATTTCATTGATTCTTTCTTTCCCTATATAATTATGCACAATCAGATTTAAACAGGCCTTGCATTGTTGCAACCTTCTACTTTAAGAGGCACCCTCTTAATTCCAGCAATGCATCTCCTGATTGTCACCAATTGTTTCACTTCATGTCCAAAGTTCACCATCATCTCAGATTCTGAGAACTGTATTTGCTGTTTCAAACTGACCAATTTTTCTGACCAATTCCAAAACCTTCAGCTGTAGATGTTCATTATAAGCTTCCATTTGGTCTGTACACACTTCTCTTCTGACTGCTACCTTTGTCGTCTTCATCCACTCCATGCCTTCCTGATATGGCTGGAGGAACTTATCACTTAATGTACATCAAGATCCCTCCTTACTTCAGTACATTTCTGAAGACCCACCTATTCTACAATCACATGTTTCTGTGTTTGTTTTGTGCTGTACTTTATTGTACCCACAGTGCCTTTATATTTGTAAAGTCCCCAGAGTAGGGACTTGGTATTTATCTCACTTTATCTACTGTACAATGTCACTTACATCAATGGCACAATATAAATAATAATAATTACCTATGATCTTTTTGAATCATCAGGGAGATGGAACAAGCTATGTAATTCTATTTAATTAATCCCTTTTACATACAATTTTAATGCCTTGGGGAAGCTGCTGTTGGGGTTATTTCATTTAATCCCCTGGGCAATCCGACTATTTGTATAATATGAAGCTTACCCTAGCAGCCCTGGTTTTCAGAACGTTCAACTCTCTTTTTCATTGTCACCATATCCTTCCTCCGAGCACGCCAACCTGGCCTTGTTGCAGGGCATTTTGTCTTCCACTTCTGAGATTCTCCTCTCAGTTTCTTCTGTTTTCCTGTACTATACTGGCAAATCTGCCAACTGTTGTGGAAATTGTACCACTTTTTGGATCTAGGACCACTACAGCTGCTGCCAGTGCAGGGAGAACCGTGCTTTTGAGGCCTAATCCTGAGAGATGCTGAGCTGCACCTGCAAGTTTCCATGACTTCAGTGGGAATTCCTGGGGTAAAATCACGGCCCTATTTAACTCAATGGCAAAACTCCCATTGACTTCTGTGGGGCCAGGATTTCTCTCTTGATGTTTAGCACCAAGTTCCACTGCCACAACTAGTTTTTCACACTCTTCTCCTGTAGCGAGTCTCTTTCGGGGCATGTTTGTTTTAGAGCCTTGTTTCTTTGGAGTTCATATTTCTTTACCCATATTGCTGCACTAAAACATCTCATGGGTAGGGATTTCAGTCTAACACTGTAAAAGTGGTTTCAGGCAGATGTTCAATTTGTTATAAGAAAAAGTCAGGTAGTGTCCAAGACCCTCACACTGCAATCCTATCTTATGAATGTCATCTTTGCTTTTGTTTCAGCTTCTGTTTCAAGGGAACAAAAGGTGGACTTGTGTATTCTAATGGGGACATGTCTCATTTGGTACAAAGAAAATAACAAAGAGCTCAGACTTTTTAGAACTAAATAAAAGAGAAGCCAGATTTTAGTTCAGAGGAAATAACTTATCAAGTTATATGTTAACATATAAAGTTCAGAGTTAAGGGGAATGGTAACATGGAATGTAGTATGGTTACTCACAACACTACTATAGCTAGTTTGATGTGTGAAAAAAGGAAGGTATATGGAAAACTATAAAGGTAACTATTTTAAAATCAAATGATTTTGAGTTATTTCTGGAGGATTAAAATACAAATATATACTTTTTCCTGTTACCCAGATGGACATTTATAAATAGTAGGCTGGATTTAGGCTCACTCATTCATGTTAATTTTCATTACAATTTTCTGGTTCCTTTTAATTTCTTAGCATATTGCATATATGTGAAGGTTAGTAAAAACAAAATGCTAAAGGTAACTTAGGAATGGAAAGAGGAACAGACTATTTAACTAAGGACATGTATAATGTAGGTAAAACATAAGATTTAATGTTAGCAGCATATAGAATCTGCACATAAACTTGTCTTCTTCTTTATAGAATTATGAGCACCTTGTGTGATCATGAGCATTAACTAGTGAAATACATGTACAAAGCATGAGGCTAAATACTTATACTTCTGGAAGGGCCATAGTTTTCTCATATTAGATGAGAAAGTAAGTCTTGCATTAGACATTTTTATTGTACTCATAGCTGGCTCCCAAAATTAAGGTGAGTTTATTAACTGTAGAGCAAAACTGACTAGGCACCACTATGGGAGCCTTCAATAAATGAAAAGTTATAAAGAGAGAGATTTTCTTATTATTTACTGGAAAAAAAATGCCTATATGTCTGTGATTTATCCTGGATAATTCACCCTGGAACTCATAGTAAAGCCTTGAACTTGTAAAAGTATTGTTTTCCTTTTCGGGGGAGGAGGAGTTGGGAATAAAGAACCCTTTGGCTTAATTTGAGTTTGGGCATTTCAAAGCAGTTATTTGCAAACTCAGAAAAAAAGATCTTTTCATTAATCCATGATTTTGGAAACAGTCACACTAACCCACAACCACATACAAATACTAAAATCCTAATGGGACTTTTTTTTTTTTTTTTTTTTACTAAGCCTGTAACAGTTTACATTCACCTAATGGCCTTAGGTTATGAGCAAACTACTCAATTAGAGAATTTAGGCTGGTTGCCCACATATTTTAGAGCAAATTATCCTTTCACAAATGCAGAACCCTCTATATAAAATGCCTAAACAGTATTTCCTGTCAAAAAAAGGGGGAGAAAAAAAGGGCCCTAAATTCTCACCTTAAGCCTACTAAGTATTTATTTTTATGCTAGTGTAGTGATTTCATGGAGCAATATTTGTTTTTGTCTCTCATACCTAATGCTAGAGACTTTTGCTGGCATGTGCTTTAACCTTTAAAACAGCTAAAAATGCTAATGAAATATTCTTTTTAAATAACTTTTTTTTTGAAGTAACTCCCCCCTCCCCTTGCTACTGATTCTTGAAGAGCAGAGTTCTCTTGAAGGCGTGGTATCCTGACAGCTCTTTGATAACAGATCTTCTGCTTGTGAGGGCTCTCTGAATTCAGAGTTATCATTTAACACTTACTATTTCTTCCTCTGCTTCTTTCATTTAAAAGAGGGATTGATGCTTCCAATCTATAAACACCCATTAAAAGTTCCCCACCCTATTATACTAGGCTGCTAGTCTTAATTGTCTGCAGCTGGGTGGATCATTTCATTCGGATTTCAAAGGCAGAGATTTTCAAAATGCAAGCCAGCCTGTTATGAACTCCTCATAACATACTGTCTTCTATAAAAGAAGGCATGTGACTATGTCTGTGTATACTGAAAGAATCCCTATCATGCATCTTGAATAACTAAGGGGCAAATCCAGCTCTGGGCCACTATGGGTGAAGCATGCTCTGGGTACAATGGAATCAGTATTGTTTTCCTATGATGGATGGTGGAACATTGTGGAGCCCACTTCTGTGGTGGCATAAACCTCCACCAAAGATTTGGTGGCAGACTGAGGGCATGGCTGCTAGATTCACAGCTACATGGATTCACTGGCCATTCCCTTTACTAAGGGGATTGTGATGGGGTGTCCACCCCACTTAAGACTGACAGGTGTTAAGATGGCCAGGTAGGCCAATTAACTCCACAGGTTGCTGCTGGGAAGAGGAAGGAGTGTTTGTAGGCTGCAGAGTCATGCAGGCTTCAGTCACTCCCTGGGAGAGGGTTGGGAGCTGGTACACTCAGAGAGAGAGAGAAGGGGAAACAGAGTGGTAGGAAGCAGTCCAGGGAAGGAAGAGGGCTGGGAGAGGAAAGCCCAGAACTGCTGAGCTGAGGGTCCCTGGACTGAAACCTGGAGAGGAGGGTGGGCTCAGGTTTCCCTATCAGCCACCAAAGGTGTGGCATAGACCTGAAGCAGTGAATGGGAAGACTGCCTAGGACTGCTGACAGAAAGACTTTGATATATCCTGGAAGGGGGAATGCTGAGTGACCTAGCTGGAGGGCTAAGTCACAAAGAAGACGCTGCGGTTCCTGGAGCGAGAGGGGGCTGCAGGCCAGAGTCAGAGTGACGGCATACGAATTGCGGAAGGGGGCATCTGCCTCTAGAGCTAATCCCCAGAGTGACCAGGAAGAGGCATGACAGGGACACATCCTGTGTATGCTGCTGCAGCAGCGGCAGCTGTGTAGTGGTACTTCTACAACTCTGTGGCTTGGAGGCATGGATGAGAATTCTCCCTCCCAGCCCCTGTGGGGCTTTACCACCCCACTCACCAAAGTGTTTTACTTGGTATTGATACAGGATTGAGGCTTTGCCCTTTAGCACAGCTTTTATTATAGAACTCTCTGAACACTCACAACTCCCGCTGAAATCATAGAGCTGTGTGCACTTATCTGAAGACAATATTTAGCTCTAAAGGTGAAAGTTTACAAATTCTTTGTCTTTGCCTTGTCTCTTGGCTCCTGTTCTTCATCTCCAAGTATTCTTGTCAAGTGCACCTTCTAAGCTGACACCAGCCTTCTTCATGTCTGCCTCCACATCTCGAGCCACTTTTTCTAGGCCTTTCTCTCTGTCTTTGTCATGTGACTACTAGTTCTTGTACGCTTTGGCCAACATATCCCACATGTTACTGTCTCACATGACCCAACCATCTCCACTGATACTCCCTCAGCTATTCCATGACGGGGGGTTACCTGCATCGTGGCTTCTATAATTTCATTGTCTTGCCTATCAGCTCTTGTCTTACCCAGTGTCCACTTGAGCATTCTCATTTTGGTAGTTGTTCTTATCTCTCTTCCTCACTAGCCAGCATTCTGACTCATACAGCGTGGCTGCCTAATGATAATCTTATACACTTTGCTTTTTAGTTCACATGGCATATACTTATTGCAGAGAATTCCTGACAACTCCTTCTGTTTACACCAAGCACTATTCATGTGGATCCTAATATGCTCATACACATTACCATCATGGCTCAACACTGAAACAAGTTACTGTATTTAAACTGTTGCAAGACTTTATACCATTTCATTTTACTAACTATTTTTGTCCCTCTCAATGAAGCATTGCATGTTTTCCATCTTTTGTTGAGTGATTTGTAAGCCATTTTCTTTTAATGCAGGTCTCCATTGTTCTAGGTCACTTTCCAGGTTCTGTTTCTCTTCATAGCACAAAATAATGTCATCAGTGAAAAGCATGCTTCATGGACCCTCTTCCCTAATCTTCTGAGTCAAGGTCTCTATTACAGCTACAAATAGGAAAGGACTTAAGACTGATCATTGACGTAGACATACCCTCACAGTGAATGACTCACTGTAGCCACTAGCTGGTTCTCACTACTACGGTCCCTCCATGATAGCTTGACCATATATCTCTGGCATGTTGCATGACTGCAGGCACCACCATTACGTTTATCTAGGAACGCTGTCCTAAATCTTCTCCAAATCCACAAACACTAAATGCAATTCCTTGTGTTTTTTCCCTGTACTTCTCCTGCAATGGGGGGAGGGATAGCTCAGTGGTTTGAGCATTGGCCTACTAAACCCAGGGTTGTGAGTTCAATCCTTGAGGGGGCCACTTGGGGATCTGGAGTAAAAATCAGTACTTGGTCCTGCTTGTGAAGGCAGGGGGTTGGACTTGATGACCTTTCAAGGTCCTTTCCAGTTCTAGGAGATAGGATATCTCCATTTAAAAAAAAAAAAAAAATGTTTGGGCTGCAAACACTGCATTACTGACCTTCCTGGAATAAACCCTAATTGGTTGTGGCATACTTGATTTTCAGCTCCTCTCAAAGTCTTTTCTCAATAATTCTTTCCAGTCATTTCAACATGTTACTCATTAACTTGATGGGTTAGTAATGACAACATTCTGGCACATCTCCTTTACGCTTGAAGACAGGGACCAATGTGCTCTTTTGCCACTCATCAGGCATTTTTCCAGTATGAAGAATTAGTCTCATGACCTGTGATGGAGCAAAAAAATGTTAAAATAAATATAAAATGAGATTAAATAGAAAATAATCTTTGTTTTCTTGTAGGTTTTGATTGAAGTAATGTGTCCTCAGGGGACAGTTAAAATAAGAGAGTGTGGTTGTTTTATGGATCAGTTCAAGAAGGGTGTTCCATGTGCGGGGGATAAAGGGCTTGCTTTTGTTCTAGTTGAAATTAATGAAAAGTCTCACATGATTTCATTTGGTAGAAGAAGCAGGTAGAAGAATTCATGGAAAGAGAAGGGCAGACAATCATGATTTTCCCAGATGTGAACCACCAAATACAAGTAACGGAGTATGTTTTTCTTCTATTAATGTGGACTTTTCTAATTAAAAACTGAGGTGATATCTATCAAGTACTCTGCAAAACTAAGCAAAATACCAAAGGAAAATGTATCTATTTTAGGACCCAGGAGCTGCTAAGGAACTCTTGGACAAACTGAATAAAAACAAATGCCTGATCTCTGTGTGATAGAACTTGATTAAGGATATTGGCCTTATACTACAGTTTTCAATTTAACAGGCCCTACTAAAGCTAAAATTGAATTTCATATGCAAAGCTTATATGGTTATGCTATAGCATTGTCTTCCCTAGAGACATATGAATTTTGTTTAACTGAAAGATAAACAAGTTAAACGCTGATCTGCCTGTCTAAGACAGTTATATGATAAAGTAACATCATAAAGATAGTGAATTTTGGGATATATGTTTAGGAGTTTGCAGTTAACTTTAAGTCTAATACTCTGGATTTATGCTGTTTTTGTTCAATGTTCTGTCCTTTTCATATGAAGTTCTGTGTTTCTGGCCAATTTATGTCCAGACTTATCTAATAAACAAGTTTGTAGGAATGCATTTATAGATTGCTAGGAATATATGTGGTGCCTGTACTTTTCCTAGCAATAACATATTTTTATTGTTTTTGAATTTATAATACAAACATTATTAATAATAGCGAAGAAATAATTGACATAAATCAAGACAAATTCTGCTAATTCATATAACTGACAAGCAGACACATAAGCCAAGATTTTAAAAAATGACTGGTGATTTTGGGTGCCTTAATTTTGGGATGCCCAACTTTGGACACTTTAAAGAGGCTTGCTTTTCAAAAGTTCTGTGTTCAGTAATTTCTGAGATTCACAATATTTTAAGGTTCTCAAGTTGGGTACTCAAAATCATGAGTCACTTTTAAAAATCTTGGCCACAGAGAACTTCTGGATTTGGTAAATGAGTAAGCAGACAAGCACAATAAGTAAGAATTCCTATTACAAAATCAGCATTATTAATTTATTTATATAAGTTCTTAGTATTAATTTGAATATCTTCATAATGTATTTATTATTATTTTATTTATTATAGAAGTGTCTAGGTATCCTAGACATGGATCAGGGACCCCATTGTGCTAGGTTCTGTAAATGCACAGAACAAAAAGACGGTCCCTGCCCCAAAAACTTACAATCTAAGTATAAGCAGGGGTGAAAGTCATATCAAATTCTTACCGGTATGGGGGCCTGGAGCGGGCCCCCAGAAGGGGTGGGGCCTCAGGAAGAAGGGGCGGGGCTGGGGGGGGGGTCAGCTTCCTCCAGCCAGCCCATTCGCGCTGCCTGGCCTGTGCTGCCCGGTGGCGATTTAAAAGGGCCCGGGGCTCCAGCCACTGCTGCGATAGTGGCGGCAGCAGCCTGGAGCTCTGGGCCCTTTTAAATTGTCAGCCCCGGGACAGCTGTCCCTTTTAACCCCCTCCCCCAGCAGGGCCGCCGACACAGGGAGGGGGGAAGGGGCAGTGACGTTAACACGCTGCTGCAGCAGCGCTTTAAGGAGGGTCCTTAAAGAGCTGCTGCAGCAAAGGACCCTTCTTAAAGTGCTGTCGCGGCAGCGCTTTAACGTCGCTGCGTACAGGCCGGTACCATACTGGCCCATTTTCACCCCTGAGTATAAGACAAGAGTTTACAGACAGATGGGGGAGCACAAGGAAACAATGAGACAATATTGGTCTGTTAATATTGTGTATAATATTGATGTTTTATTCTTGAGACCTCACTAGTGCACTCTGGTATTAGATCTTTGCTAAGAAATCAGAGAGACTACCACCTTTTGTGTTGAAACCATTGTGTATGTTGATTAGCAGAATGAGAATTAGTGAGGTTCTGTTGTATGCTAGCTTTTAATTTTCAGAATTAATACACATCTAAAACATATCTACACTTGGAATTAACAAAAATATATGTGTATATGTAGAACAAGATTATTCTTCACAAAGCTCTGAAGTCGCTGAGAGCTGTGCACATGTATCACAAGACAATTTGTTTTCCTGGTGTGAAAGAAATACCATCATACAATGTTGACAAATATTACTTTATAAAGTAACTCAGACTTAACAAAAATACGTATTTGGTCCTAATGCAAAATATATATTTTGTCCTTAAATGTTGCCACTATCTTCTGTTTATCTACCTATGTTATTACCTTTCCTGGTAATTTCCCTTATTCTCACTGGGACTCAATCTCTCGTAAAAATGAGCCAGAGTTGTTCATTTCAATTGCGGTATTCTGGCTTATTTTGCCTAAGGAACTGACAGTTCATCTAAGACTACTCTTTCCCATCCGCCTTATACTCCATCTTTCATTCATTAGCACCTTCTCTTTGGTTTTATCTTTCACTAGCCCACCCTGTTGGTTGATTAATGGTAATTTATAAATCAGACAGCAAGGGAGCACAAGGGTGCTATATTTATATCATGGAAACAGAATTCATTGCATATAAATGTATCCTAACTTCTGCTAATCTAAACCTAACCATCCTAGGTTGCAGCATCATATACTGCTAGATCATGTAGGCCCCCCACATATTTTAAAGCATTCAAGGATTAGAAGTCTTAAATCAAGTTAAGTTTCTATGAGTAACCAAAGTAGTTTTGAACTGACCCTCAGTTCTAATATTTGAAATCTGTATTTAGTAGTAAGACCAGGGTTCAGGTGAAAAACTTTGATATGGAAAATTCCTCTTTTGGTCTATCCTCTACCCATATTTAATAAAATAGTTTTGTTTTAAAAAAGGGGAGGAGTGTTGGCTTCAGCAGTCCTCAAATCAGGCTCTGATTCACAGACACATATTAAATATTTATATATTAAGAGCTCAGTCTTGGAAGCTCTCCACACATGGAACTCCTGTTGACATCACTGAAAGTACCACATGTGAAGGAATTGCAAGACTGGGCCTTAAATTATCTGCAACTTTAAATAGTAACAGTTGTGATACAGAACAGTCAACAGTTGAAACCAGTTCTAACCATCAGCATGCTTTTGAGTTTCATAATCCCTAAGAAAGTTTATTTTATGTCAATGTATGTGAGGAGACAAACAGAAGCTATTCATCTAAATATAAATACAAAGCAATCAGTTACTGTTCTTCAGCTTTCAAAATGTAAATTTGCTTTTAAGGGCAGTTCTAATATTTATCATCTTTTACTGAGTGAAGTACATTGATACAATTACATGTGGCTCTTATTACGCAAATTGCTTTATAAGCCTGCAATTTAACATGATCGTATGAATTACGAACTGTGATTTTATTTCTTTTATAATCTTTGTAGTTCTTGCCATTACTTTTACATGTCTATGTCTGGTATTATGTAGCTTTGAAACTGTGCCAAAAACATTTATTGTCCTATTTCTGGCATTCTGGTACTGCATGGCTCCATTTGATTTCCAACCAGGACAAAGCTTATTAGCAGATCCAGTTCTCAGTATTTTGCTGAAAACAGTTTTATATGTAAGTTTAGAACAGTGTTTAAAAGTAACCTTTTGTACTCTATGAAACAAGTACGAAATGCACAGAATGTTAATGTTTCTCTACCTACCCTTCTAGTCTTGAACAGTTTATCAAAAGCTAACAGTAAAATATATTCAACTAATTAGGACTTTTCTTCTCATTGCCCATCTCCTCCAGCTTGACTAATAAGGCATTAAAATACAGTCAGGGTGATATCTGGTTTCTATACTTGTCTGTGCTCTATACACACACGTAGCAATCCTGAATGGGAGTTACATGCTCAGTAGCAGGGAGAATTGGCTCTCAAGCATCATATTTACTTGGGTCCAAATCCTGTTGTCTTTAATCAAGTACAAATCCTATTGAAGCCAGCAGGAGTTTTCTCATTTAAGGACAATTTGGCCCTTAGTTTACCAATGAACCCAATGTACACAGGGCCGGATTGACCCATAGGTTAATGAGGCTAAAGCCTATTTTTAGGCCCTCCTATTTTTAGGCCCTACTGTAGGCCCTCCATTTCATGTTGAAGTAACAGCTGAGCGATGGTAACGGGGCCATCGGAAATTTTTTCTCTCATTAGATATTGCTTGTACAAATTAATCCATCAAGATTGTGAATTCAATTTATGGTGGTTGTGATTTTGTCTTTGTGGGCTAAGTAAGTGTTGGGTCCAAGCAATATTTAACTTTGTACACAGTAGGCCTACACTGGACAATAGAAACCATGTCAAAGAAAGGAGGATGGCAGAAATTGAAGTAGGCCAAAGAAAGACGGCAAAGACAAGATGTAGTGCTGAAAGGTTCTCCTTCTCTCCTAACGTTTTTTTCCTCCTACTAAGTCTGGTGGTGAGGAAGTCCACGCAAATGCCAGCCCAAGTGAACCTGCTGCACCTGTGCCTGATAAAAAGGAGCAGCCTCCTGTGACTTCTCTAGCTGCAGTCTCACCCCACTCCTTTGAAGACTTTCCCAGTGATAGTAATACAAAAATATCCTTCTCCAATGATCCAGGCAAGTGGGACATAACTTCTCAAGATCTCATTGCATATTGGACTTAGAAGGGCCCACAGAAATGTCAGAAGCTAGATGCTGACCTTTCTTTGTCAAAGCGAGAGTACACCAATCCAAATAGTTATCTGACCAAATCAATGTTTGAACATGTGAAGCCTAACAAACAGATTGGCAAGCGAGAATGGCTCATCTATTCGCCTTCTAAGAAGAAAGTGTACTGTTTTTATTGCCATCTGTTTTCTGATACCAAAAAGTGGGGAATGTTCTGCAAAGGCTTCAATGATTCAATGGAAGAATGCTGCATACATTACCAATCATGCAATGAGTGAGCAGCATACATTGTCAGTTAGCAGCTACCATGCCCAAAAGAAAGTTAGTGGCAGAATTGATACCCAAATGGAAAACCAGTTTTTGGAAGCTTGTGCTTATTGGAAGAACATTCTCTGAAGCATAGTTGAAACCATAGTTTTTCTTGCTGAATCTGGTCTGCCATTCCGTAGCTTAAATGAGAGTGTTGGATCGAAACACAATGGCAGTTAGCTTGGCGTTCTAGAGCTAATAGCTAAGTTCGACCCAAATGAATATGCAAATCATGGAAAAGGGCATACATCATATCTATCAAATACTATTTGTGATGAATTCACTGCACTGCTGGTAAAGAAGACGCTATTAGCCATTGTAGATGAGATAAAATATGTGGGATATTTTTCAGAGTCCATCGACTCAACACTGGATGTGTCACGTGTAGATCAGCTGACTGTCATCTTGCCTTATGTGCTACCCAATGTCCAAGTTGAGCATTTCATGACCTTTATAAACATCACCAGCCACACAGGTGAGAAATCTGCCTCATACCTACTCGATTTCCTCACCAAAAATGGGATTGACATCAGCCTTTGTCATGGTCAAAGCTATGACAATGCAAGTAATATGAGTGGCAAATATTCAGGGATGCAGGCAAAGATAAAAGAGTGCAATACTTTGGTTGATTACATACCATGTGCTACACACTCACTCAACCTTGTTGGCCTGCTGTGGATTGTTGTGTTGAAGCAGTTTCTTTTTTTGGATTTGTCCAAGAATTGTACAATTTTTTTCTCTGCATCAACCAGTCATTGGATGATTCTTAGAGCTTCACTACCAAAGGGATGCCCAGTGCCCAAGTCACTCTCAGGGACACGGTGGAGTGCCAACGCTGAAGCTGTGAATGCAGTTGTTCTGGGATACCTCAACATGCTTGAAGTGCTAGAGAGCATCAAGGATTGGTGGGATGAGTCTCATGCTCTTGCAGCAGAGTCGTATGCACCGGTCGAGGGAGAGAGGCAGAAACAGGTGCCTTTCCCAAGTCTGTCGAAAAGGCATTAAGTGCCAGACCCAGAGGAGGATGTCACCAGTCAAGAGGCCACTAAGTGCCAGACCTGTGGCTTGAGGAGAACGGGATCTGTCACATAGAGTCCAAATGCATCCTGGGAGAGTGCCACACTAGCAGCCTCATGGCACCACATCCAGGTTCAGGAAGAAGTCACCGGACTTATAGATGTGTTGTAACTGTAAAGTCTATTGCACTTTAGAAACTGCTGCATTGAACTTTACCCAAGTCATTTCCTCACAGTGCTTACATCATGAAATGTCCTTAATATCCAAAGAAAAGGTTTTTGTTGTAAATAAATTGTATATATGTTTAAGTGAATTGCAGTGATTATGGATTAAAAGGGTAATGAATAGGAGTATCCTGGAGTTAGGGGCACCCTTGTTCCTTTCCAAGTTGCCCAGGGAGAGATTGAGGTAAACAACCAGGAACCCCGGGGCTCATTCCTACCTGTATGATGTGAGTCCTGTTCACACAGTACCAGGAGGGAAAGTCAAGGTGGGCAGGTACTGGGGTGACGTGAATCAGGGCAGGGACTCGGATCCTTTTCTCACTCAGTTCAGCTGGGGCACTGTATACATAGAGAAATTTCCCTACTATGGTGGGACAAATCCTCTGCTTACACCAGCACAGCAAAATTAAAAGAACTAATGGGAATCAACTTTATTTTATTTTGCCTCAGGCAAATAGACTTTAATGAGACCTAAGCACCTGCTTAAGTGTAGTGGAATAAGGGTACTTTGCTGAATCAGGGCCAAAGTTCTGATGGAAGAATAAACATATTATTAGTGATGGAGCTTGTCTAAACATAGAAGTTACTCTGGAATAAGCTAGGGCAGGGGTCGGCAACGTTTGACACGCGGCTCGCCAGGGTAAGCACCCTGGCGGGCCGGGCCAGTTTTATTTACCTGCTGACGCGGCAGGTTCGGCCGATCGCGGCCCCCACTGGCCGCGGTTCGCCGTCCCGGCCCAATGGGGGTGGCGGGAAGCTGCGGCCAGCACATCGCTCGCCCGCGCCGCTTCCCGCTGCCCCCATTGGACCGGGACGGCGAACCGCGGCCAGTGGGGGCCGCGATCGGCCGAACCTGCCGCGTCAGCAGGTAAATAAAACTGGCCCGGCCCGCCAGGGTGCTTACCCTCGCGAGCCGCGTGCCAAACGTTGCCGACCCCTGAGCTAGGGTGTGGATTTAACGTGGAATAGTTATTCTGGAATAACTCTACTTGTAAACAAGCCCATACTGTAGGAAGCAAAAAGAATATAGCTGATTTTTAGATACCATGTGGAACTCCAGCACAAGCAGTAAGAAAAATCATGAAAAATTCATTTGAAAACTGGGCAAATTTGATTTGGTATTTGACAGTTCAATGTTCCATTTAAAAATTTTTCTATCATTTTTCAGCCCTGGAGCTGGAGGGGTGTCTCCGCGCACTGCCCCCACCCTGAGCTCTGACTCCGCAGCTCCGATTGGCCATAAACTGAGGCCAATGGGAGCTGCAGGGGTGGTGCCTGCAGGCAGCGGCACACGGAGACCGCCTGACCCCGCTCCCCTGCCTAGGAGCCGCTGCCGCAGGGGTGTGTGTGCTGGTCACTTTGGGAGACGCACTGCCAGAGGTAAGCGCCGCCCCACTGCCTCCCTCCGGCACCCCTGCCCCTGCCCAGAGCCTGCACCCGAACTTCCTCCCAGAGCCCTCACCCCTCCTCGCACACCCCAACCCCCTGCCCTAGCCCAGAGCCCGCCCCCAGCACCCAAACTTCCTCCCAGAGCCCGCCCCCCACCCTCCTCCTGCACCCCAACCCCCTGCCCCAATCACTTTATTTTCATTTACTTCCCATTACTTATAATATAGGAGGAGGATGAAGAATAAAAGAATGAAAAACGGGGGGGGGGGAGATAAGAGAGAATATTCTTTTTTTTGGCTGGGTCCTGGGGGGGGGGGCAAAAATGAAGCTGTGCACAGGGCCCCGCTAACTCTAAATCCACTACTGAGTTTGCCCTTGTTTCAGGGTGTGAGGTCTTTGCTCCCCAGTTCCCTCTGAGCAAGGGAGCTCTGCCGGTAGAGCCCTGCAGGGGCTATTTTTTTTAATCCCGCCCCACAATACCTATTCACACTCGCTCCCACATTGTTTCTTGAATTTTTATCCCGCTCCCACTCGCAAAAACCTTCGATTCTGCAAATACCACAAGAGAGACAGATTTCCGCATACTAAAAACAAACCCTAAACCAAAAAAGGTCAGTTAAATTATATAGAAACAGAATTCAGATGTAGTTTTTATCACTAAAAGCATAAAACAAATCTTGCTTAAACTATGTAAAAAATACTTAACTCCTATTATAATTAACATCAAATCTCTTTCTATCCCTTGCTTAAATTTAAGTATTAAAAGTTTTAAAGTGTTTTCCCACAAATTACCACAGTCCATTTATTTTGCCCACCCAATCCCACTTGCAACGAAATACATTTTACCAGGTACTGCTATATGAGAGTGGGTCCTCCGGGACCCGCAGGATCCCAGTCCCACTGCACGGCTCTGTCTGCCGGTCCCACTCCAGCCTCCCAGCCTTTCTGAAAAGACCTCCCTCTAGATCGCTTCTTAGCCCCAGCCCCAGTCCCTAAGCTCAAGCTCCTTCTTTCCTTGGGGCAGGGACTCAATTGTTGCTATGGCATGACTGTTGCCAAACATCCTAAACCGATAAATGTGTTTATTTTATGATTGATTTTCCTTTTAAATAGCTATATTTTTATTATGGTTTTGCAGCTTGTTCACTATAATGAAGTCAAACAATTTTGTACTGTAAGTGGTTATATTTAATCTTTTAATAGATTGGAAGTCTTGTTTTGGATTCTACTATATAAGATACCCTTTCTAAAAATAACATAATGCTGCTTTCCTTTCGAAGAGGGATAAATAAACTTTATAGATGGGTAAGGTTCACAGGAACCCTTGGATCATCTAGACCAAGCGCCTGTTTTAGGTCCTGTAAAAACAGTGAGAAGCTTTCAAGGTAGGGAATATGTGGGGAGAAAATGAATGTGTGGTGGAGTTGCCATCTTTTGCTGCTTGTGGAGAACCTTGGATCTGGGTTGGATTTAACTACTCACCTAGAGGTGTCAGATTCTACAACAATTATAGACTCCAGCTGAAATCTCTGTTAAAACTCCCTGTGGCTGCAGTGGGAGCAGGACTGGGTCTCCTTGAGATGTCCAGTCCCACAGCTAATGTCCTTGTATGACAAGACCAGAATTACTAGTTATCATTTAAGTGTCAACAGTGTGCTCATGCTATATAAAACCCTGAAGGAAACATAGCCCCTCCCAGATGAGCATATAATTTAAATTTAACATAATTGGCTTGACTCAGCTTTGATTTATGCTGGCTTCTGTTAACAGTGGAATGTCTGCCCAGATGAGGCTGTAGCAGCACAAGGTACACACAACACCAGGTCCTTTGCTTTGCGGACACCGTTCCAATGTCATTCCAAAAGTAAAGTACTAACTGAGGTAGAGGGGTATGAACAGTGCCCCTGAAAATTTTGGGGAGCTTTCACCACTGGGCTCCTATGCATTATCAGCAAGTGAAAGCTGCCCTCCCCCTTGTGGAAGCCCTGGTGATGAGTGGCAGTGTGACACCTGTTGGCACAAGGGAGAATAAAATCCAGTAGTCCAGTTGTGGTCCAAGAAATGCAGCATACAGTAGCATGTAAGTATCAAATTGCTCTTTCATTGATTAGTGTTTCATCAGATTGTCCATGTTCTGTTCTACATCAAAACTTATTCTGCTTCTGAATGAGTTAAACCTATATGGCTTTCCTTACCTGGAGAAAGAAAAGCCTAAAAGGCTCTACTTTTAAGAGATTGCTCAAATTAAGTAAACATCCCAGTTAGCAATGCTAAGCTTCTCTTAACCAAATGGCATTTTTCGATAGACGTACAGGACCATATATTTATTTAGACCACAAATTATGCTGTTTAATACATACATTGCTGATGCATATATGCTTTATGAATGTAGGGAAATGCTCCTTGTTGAAGCAGGGTAAGAACACAGTTCAACTCTTAAGTTACTGGGGAAAAATTCTTCCAAAGAAGTTGTCCTAAAGGCTACAGATAATTTTAAGTTTATTTTAAAATGTTTCTTTGTTGTAAAAAGCTTCTTTTAAAACATAAGTTGTTGTTTGTTCAGTACTCTGAACATGGAGAGAGTGTTAAGTATTATTTATAGGGCCCTACCAAATTCACAGTCCATTTTGGTCAATTTCACAGTCATAGAATTTTAAAAATCGTAAATTTCATGATTTTAACTATTTAAATCTGAAATTTCATGGTCTTGTAATTGTAGGGGTCCTGACCCAAAAAGGAGTTGGGGGGTGTCAAGGCTAATTTCCCACTCTGGCACTTCGAGTGCAGAAAGTGGGGGCCCACAAGGATTCTAAAAATTAATACTGGCCACTCCAGGCTTGTATTAAACTCCCAAGGTTCTAGCTCTTCTCTAACCTTGGATTGGTAGATGCTGCCACCACCCAAGTGCAGAACCCCTTTGAGAGCCCAGGAAGGCGCACTTGGGAATTCCTTCCTGTGGGGTACCCTCAAGCCCTATCACCCCCCTCCGGGGAAGAGCGGAGACAGAAAACAAAAGGAAATCAGCTGTTGCCACCAGCTAATTAAACTACACGTGCACAAACCTCTTAAGACACAAAAATCCAATTCTGTTCTTAAAAAAGGTAAATTTTATTAATAAAAAAAGAAAGAAAATACATCTGGGAACTCAGGCTATTGATAGATTTTAAAAGATCAACTACAAGGATTAAGCACCAAGAATAGCTTTCTTGAGGTCCAGCTTGAAGGTTATAAGCAAAACAAAAGCACCCCAGAGGATTCACAGAGGAATCCACAAGCCATAAAGAAAAAAAAGAGAGAAACCTAATTGTGTCTTCCTAGACATTTCCTGATCTACTTATATATCTGGTGTTTCAAATGAGTAGTTTCTAGGTATGATACCGAGGATTTTTCATACCTGGTCCAAAGCTTCTTACAGCATAGCTGTTGCACTATCTGCCTCTCCCCAGGGGAACAACAATAGACAGACAAAAGGGGAACCTTTGTTGAAGTTTAAAAAGTTCTAGCCTTCCCATTGGCTCTTTTGGCCAGGTGCCCACTCACTTCTTTTTACCTATGGAGTGAGACTTTTTAACCCTTTACAGGTAGAGCAATTAGAGAACAACTACTAAGAGGGATTTTATAGCTACTGGCTGGGTGTCCATAAAAGGGAACTACCCCTTCCCTTCATTTATCACGGGGGTGGTCACAAGGTTATTGGGGGGGGGGGGGTTGAGGTACTGCTACCCTTACTTCTGCGCTGCTGCTGCTGGTGGCTCTGCTTTCAGAGCTGGGCAGCTGGAGAATGGCTGCTGGCTGGCAGCCCAGCTCTGGACAGAGCTGCCATCAGTAGCAGTGCAGAAGTAAGGATGGCATGGTATGGTATTGCCACCCTTACTTCTGTGTTGCTGCTGGTGGCGCGCCACCTTCAGAGCCGCTCTTGGGCTACCAGACGACGCTCTCCGGCCATCCAGCTCTGAAGGCAGTGCAGAAGCAAGGGTGGCAATACTGCGGCCATAGGCACCGACTCTGTGGGTGCTCTGGTGCTGGAGCACCCATGAGAAAAAATGGTGGGTACTGAGCACTCACTGGCAGCCCCCCTACCAGAACTTCCCCCTCCCCCCAGTGCCTCCTGCCCACCAGTGGGCCCCACAGATCAGTGCCTCCCCCTCCCTCCCAGCACCTACCACCTGCTGTGGATCAGCTGTTTTGTGGCACAGGGGGAGGAGTGAGGGTGCAGCATGCTCAGGGGGAGGAACTGGGCGGGAAAGGGAAGAAACATGGTGGGGGTGGGGCCATGGGGGAAGGGGTGGAGTGGGGGAGGGGCCTGGGCAGAGAGAGGGGGAGCACCCCCCTGGCAGATTAAAAACTCGGTGCCTATGACCATGGCCCTCGCTAAAATAACCTTGTGACCCCCCTGCAATTCCTTTTTGGGTCAGAACCCCCAAATTGAGAAACACTGGTCTCCCTCATGAAATCTGTATAGTATAGGGTAAAAGCACACAAAAGACCAGATTTCACGGTCCATGACATGTTTTCATGACTGTGAATTTGATAGGGCCCTAATTATTTATGATGCAAATTGAATAAACATGCGAATACACACTAGCATTAGGCTGGTTACACAGCATTAGGGAAGTACATATCCAAACAATTCCTCACTGGTAAGAAGCTATATTCAGTGAGGTATTTATTTAGATATACAAAATTTACATATTCTGTAGGGGGCAGTTTTAAATCAGATTAATGAATATTTTACTCTGGTGGGATTTAGATCATAATTCTGTATTCAGTTGTATTAGCTTCACTAGCAGTATAACACTGCTTTTTTCTGTTTAATATGTAATCTCATAGGCAAATCAAGACTGATAGTACACAGCATCCTCTTTGCTCTAGTGTACAATCAACTAGCAGACATGCACTTAAAAAGTATTGCTTAATTTTGCATGTGAGACTCAGCTGTCCAGCTACAAGTTAATTAGATGTATAATTGTATGCCTCTGGTTAGAACTTCATTGGAGAGAACTGCTTAAAAATCAATGCCACAATATGGCCCTAGGTCCATGGTTCCCAAACATTTTAGTACTGTGGCTCCCTTCTAGATATTTTAAAACTTGGTGGCTCCCCACAAACAAATACAGTTTTTTTTACTTCCTCAGGACACTAGAGTTTGGAAGATTGAACAACTTTATTCAATTACATGCACTTTGTTTAATTATATCAGCTGATCTAATCCAGGGTTTTAAAACTATAGTTTGAACATATGGATTGTTTTTGTGTGTTTGGACATAGCCTAAGAGTTTAATGAGAAGAATGGGCCTGTTTCGAACTGCATAACTGCATGTGTGGTGGAATCTCTGATAGCACCAAATGTAAGCCATTTTCCAAGTTTAAATGATTTCTATGTTTCCTTTTCAGAGAAATTATTGCTGAAAACCCAGACCCACAGCAATAACTGAAAGCAGCACTTTCATACCTTCCTGAGTTCTTCATAGTCTCCTTTAACAGAAATCTAGAATTCCTGGATTGTTAGATTTGAAAACTTGGTCTTCAGCAATTCTAAGAGTTTTTCTTGAGCTGAGATACTTAGAATTGGAATGGAGCCAACTGTTACCAAGAATGGGTTTAGAATCCAGTCAGTATCTAGAGATTCATATTCAACTCCAGGAAAGTATTAATTAAAATAGGAATACAATCCAGACAAATGAGTTAATATTTGATCTATAACAACATTTTGATTACTTTCACTCTTGCCTTTTAAAAAAGTCTGAAAACATCTTGGTAACCCCCTTTCAATGTGGCATCTCCAAAGATAAATCTTCTTGAATCTCTTGATTTTCTCTATCATATCTAGTATATTTTTATTCCAACCTTGAAGCATTACATTCAGTGCATTCAATTTGCCAGATATGTCCACCAGGTAAGCTAACGTCGTCAAAAAGTTTCATTATATATGTAATCTGCAAGGTCTATTATCAGATGGTGGAAAATTCTGATTTTGTCTTACAATTCAAAAACAATTAAAATATTTTCCCATGTGACACCCACCTGACTTTACTCTGAAACAGAAGCTATGTGGTCAGAGCCCATCTCTTTGCATAGCATACTAAAACAATGTGTGTTCATTACCTGGAATTTTATAAAATTAACAATTTTAATAACTTTGTTGAGGGCCTTTTGTACTTCAGGTTGCAACTTTAATGCTGAAGCGTGGCACTGAATCATGCAGTGCGTCCAAATTGCTGCTTGTGCCACTTTTCTTTATTCATACTGCAACCCCCTTAGTTGTCACTGCTGCAGCCCCACAGTGTACAGCCCTGCCACAACCATAGCCCAGTTAAGGTCTTCATCCACTATGAATTTATTAAAAAGCAACAGAGGGTCCTGTGGCACCTTTAAGACTAACAGAAGTATTGGGAGCATAAGCTTTTGTGGGTAAGAACCTCACTTCTTCAGATGCAATTTATTGAGGATCTTGAACATTTCCTCATTGATTATTTGGGTTGGGATTTCTTTGCAAAATAAAAGTTCTTCAACTGTTGTACCTGCTTGTACAAACCTTATGTAAACACAAACGCTGAGCCATATTGGCTATGACTGTGGATTTATCAAGCTGCAGTACAAAATATTGACTCTTCTTCACGTGTTCTATCAACTGGTCCTGAACATTTTACACAAGGTCATCAACGCATCGATGGATGGTATTATTTGACATAGGAATGGTTTTCAGGAATGGCTGCTTGTTTACCCATCATAATTCCACATGTGTATTGCTGTTAGAAGTGGAAGGGTCTCATAAAAACCATTTTGGCTGCAGAATTCCAAAGAACCTGTAAACATACTACCTTCACTTTGTGTGTACATTTATATTGGGGATGTGATATACAAACCCATACTAGGCTAGGCAAAAAGAGGTTAATGGCCTGTCCTGGAGACAAACTTAAATCAGCTCCACCATCACAATCCTTTGCCAGAAATGTCAAGCCAGGAGGGAGTGCACGGCAGCTGCAGTTAGTAATCAGGAGGGAACAGGCTAGAGGGGAAAACATCCCTAGAAGAAGCTTAGTAAGCAGATCTGGAGCCTACAGCAAGCTGGTGAGATGAGAGGCCTCCCTGGGAAAGGGAAGGCTTAGTCAGTGGAATGTTAGACTACTCTCAAGGAAGTGACCAGAGCTCACTGAGGAAAAAGTAAAGCCTAGATACAGCCTAGGTTGTTTTTACTTCTGGGCTTGATCCCATCCCATATCCATCTTGGTCAACAGTTCTTTGTTGACTGTTTCACTAGTTTTGAGTTGAGGCATGTCCTACTTATGGGCCCCAACTGTAATCAGTTGGTACTCTACTGCTGTGACACCCACGTATGAGCAATAAGATTAGCTATGAACACCTTTTGAGGCTGAAAGGAAGAGTTCCCTGTCAGCAGCAAAGGAAAATGACTGGCAGAAGATCAGACCCAGCATCCCTATTTTAATCTCCAGATTGAGCTTTTATATTGTGTTGACTAAACAAACATCAGCAAGACAAACAACCAGCTCCTTGGTCTAAAAGGCTTGAACTCCTCCAATTCGTTAATGCTATTGCATTTTTGAGCCATTCCAAAACGGAAATGTATACATATATCAAACCGCACCACCGTATAGTTACCATTAACTTAACTGTACAGGTTTCAGATGGAGATCTAAAAACACTCTACAAATGACCTAGAGTAGTTTTTCTATATATGAAAGCATGACAACTTTAAAGTCCAATATTTCAGCCGATTCCTGGGTTAGAGCTTCAGGAACCCTTAGGAAAGCACTGTCCGCTGGTGCCATGAAAGCAGCCTCTTATGGCACCTGTTTGGAGCCAAGGCTATTAAATAATTGTATAGCTTCAACTCCTCAATTCTTTCTGCTAAATCATACAGCAGTCTATTTCGGAGACATCTTGTGTTGTCCCTGAATTCTGTGACTGATATCTGCTAGAGAATTCTTTTTTGACAACTAGATGTAGGGCAATGGCATATACTCAGTGAACCACATATCTTGAGAATAGCTGAGAACAAGCACCTCCTTATCCACTGATGTAAGAAATAAGCATTTGAACCACACAACTCTTGATCAGTGGTGGAAGAGATTTCTTAGATTATCTTGTATGTATATCACATGACCACAATAGATGGGAATACAGAAAAAAAGATCTAATATCAGCACACCAAGTTTCCAAAAACAGGTTGTGGGGATTTTTGGAGGAATGCTCGAAAGTGTTCCCATATCCTTTACATCTACAGAATTGCCACTTACCAGTGTTGTAGCCGCATTAATTTTAAAGAAGATGGAGGCGTCAAGTTTATGAAGTATGCATTAAAGTATTAGAAAACCGGTCTGATAGTGATAGATTCAAGGAGCTCAATGTATTTAGCTTAACAAGAAGGTTAAGGGGTGACTTGATCACAGTTTATAAGTACCTTAACTAGGGAACAAATATTTGATAGTGGGCTTGTCAGTCTAGCAGACAAAGGTACAAGATCCAATGGCTGGAAGTTGAAGCTAGATAAATTCAGACTAGAACTAGGGCATGAATATTTAACAGTGAAGGTAACTAACCATTGGAACAATTTACAAACGGTCATGGAGGATTCTCCATCACTGGAATTTTAAAATCAAGACAGGATGATTTTGTAAAAAGACATGGTCTAATTCAAAAGGAATTATTCTGGGAAATTTTTATGGCCTGTGTTATGCAGGAGGCCAGATTAGATTATTGCAATAATCCGGCATCCAGCCTTGGAATCCATGACCCCATCAACCTCAGGTAGAATCTTAGAGTCCTCTAGTCATTTTCTCAGAAAAAAAGATAGATTGGTTGGAAGGCAGCATAGAGCGGAATTGGATTGCATAGCCAAACTGACTGACAGATCCATAGTGATTCTACTCCATGCCCCAAGGAAACATCCACCATACTCCAAGATTAAACAGTTCACAAAGAAAGAAGAGGAAGGGTGGAAAGTAGATGTTAACACATGCTCTGGATTGTTGGGCATAAAATCAAAGCAGACCTATTTTGATGTGCTTCCCACTACCCTGATAACAAGGTTGCTGTTTTAGATACTCCAGATGGAAACCAGTACAAGTAGGATAATGCCCTGGTACTGGAAGGCAGGTGATGTGAAGGACTTCTTCCTCTGACAAAGTTGTAGGAGCCTCAGAGACTATCATTCTTCCCTAGCATCTTGGCTCTGAAGAGATGCTACCCCTCTGAATTGGAGATTCTTTTCATGAGCCTGAGCATCAGATGGAAAAAAAAAAAAGCCTGATGACTTGAAGCAAGACTAACAACTGAAATAGTTGACCCCACTGCCCAATATTTTGGAAGCATTGTAAGTGGCTTGTAAGACAACTGGGTACTACACATCCTATAGCCACCTGCTCCTTTGACGACGTCATTTTCTGTTCCTCTGGAAAGTGATACAATTAAAATATCACCAGCTCCCAAAGCTGGAATTGGTATCTAACCATAACTGCTTTGTAGTTGGCAGGATGCTTGAGAAATAGTACTCCCTCTCCAAAAGGTCACCCTGTTTGTGATCCTCGTCCGCCGAGTAAGCCCAGCCCATATTACTTTTTCATCCTTTCATTAGCTGCTGACATTTCCAATGAACCAGGAGCGGGAAGAGACTGGAATCCCTGCCATAGCGACTGATATAGCAGTGAAAAAGCAAATCCCGGAGTCCAGGTCCCAACCCCAACCCTGCCTCTAGCCCTGGGATATTTAGGGGCTGTTACCAAAATTATCTTAATAAATCTCTTTCAGCAGCTGTGTGGGAGAGAGGTTGTTTCTTGGGTAAGTAGGTACTAAAGGACACAGGGATTTCTGGCTCAAAATCAATTACTAGAACTACAACCACAAGAAAATGCCGCCTCTGAAAAGCATCTATTATATTTGCCAACAATTAGTGCACACACATATTGCACTAGGCAAAACTTCTGCATGATTTTTCAGGAATAGCTCCCAATTAGAGACAGAGTAACAATTCACTCCGGAGATATATTAGCAACTCCTTAACAATACTTGCACTAATATAATTTACATCTTTAAAGTTTTGTGCAGGCACTAGATAATGTTAGTTGACTGCCTATGAACCCCAACTTCCTCTCTCCATGTGCTGGTCATTTTTCACATTGATCACTGTGCGCTTCTCCTCTCTGGCCTCACTGCATCTCAGTCCACCCTGGTCAAGTCTGTTCAAAATGTTGCTTCTGAAGTCATCTCCCTCTCCTTCCATGTCACTCCCATCATCACCAGATCAAATTCAAGCTTCATTCTCACCTAAAAGGCTTTACCTAAAAAGTCCCTATTTACTTCTCTGCTGTGCACTTCTCCTTTTCTTCCCCTTGTTCTTCTCATTCATCTCTTTCCTGACCTTTTCTCTCTCTCTCTATGTTCCTATATCTCTCATTTGCACCATACCTAGAACGTTCCCCATGTCCTTGCACTCTACAAACCTTTGCTCCCCCTGCATGACCTCAGCTAGCTATTCCTCCTTCTTAACTTTGCTCAGTCACAACCCCCTCAATATTCCTCTCCTGAATTATCCTGTGTCTTTTCCTCTTCTTCAGATGTGCTCTCTGGCCTCAACGTATCTGTCCGGGAAGTGCAGGTGTAGAGCACTTTACAGCGGTTTCATTAGATGGGCAGGGCCGGGTGGGGAAGTCTGCGCTGCTGCTGTCAAGATGTGAGCGCCGACAGAGCCACCCACCAACGTGCATTGTATTTATTCCCCGGCAAAGACCTGTAAACACGAGCACGCGTGCATCTCCCAGCGCCCACACGCGACGCGTGGACCCTGCCTCCCTTAACTAAAAAGCAACGCTGCGAACGCTCAGAAAAGCGGGAGCGAACGAGAAACACCTCAACCCCCCCTGCCCGGCTCCTTTCCGAGGCCAGGCGAAGTGCGGGAGCCGCCATCCCCCCGCGCCGGGTGCCCCCTCTCCAGCCGCCCGCCCCCTCCGCTCTCCCATCCTCTGCCCTGGCCCTGCGGGGGGCTCGAGGCTCTCGCGCCGCCCCGCCGGCCGTTGGCACAGCAGCAGCAGCGCCGCCCGGCAGCTCCCAGCTCCGCGGCGCTCCCCTCTCACGTGATCCAGGCTCGGGGGAAGGGGAGCGGCGATTGGCTGCGCGCGGCGCGCGGTGTTTGATGGGAGAGCAGCTGGGCTGTCGGCGGCCCCGTCAGCGGCGGCGGGAGGCTGCAGAGGTGACAGCAGGATGCGCGGGGCAGGCCCGCGGCAGGTACGCGGGGGCTCGGCTCGGGTACCCAGCGTATCCCGGGGCTCTGCGCTGGCCGGCCGGGGGCGGTTCCGCAGGCGGCCCGGATGCCCGGTGGTTGGGTGCCCTCCTTGGCCCGGCCCTCGTTCCTGGCCGCTCTGCCCCGCGGGAGGGGGCGGCGCTCAGCTCAGCAGCTGGAACTTCCCCCGCAACCGGCTTGACAGGCGGCCCCTCTCCCTGGCGCGCAGGCCTCGCGCCCTGCAAGAGCTGGGGAAGGGGGGCGGGTCTCGTCCTGTTCAGGGGAACTAGTTGCCAGTGAGCTCCCAGTGCACGGGGGGTGGGCGACCCGGGAGGCTGGGGGAGGAGGAGGAGGAGGACAGGAGAGCTGCAGCTTGTCACAGCAGCTTGTTCTCCATGTGCCCGCACACGAGAATTGTGCCGTTGGGGGTGACCCCGGGAAAGCCTCCAGGGTTTTGTTCCTGCTTCTGTAAAGTACGGAGCAGGTGGCACAGTGTTATGGGAGCATGTTTCATAAGTAATTTGCAGACAAGATAGTTGCGAGTGGCTTACATTAGTTTCCAGTACAGCTGCCTCAGTACAGGTAGCCTCACTGCAGCGTTGGTGTCTCTTGGCTAGTCTGTTTTCATGGGCAGCTGTAGAAAACTAGACTGAAAAAAGGTGTTTAACCAAACCACTCATTAATTCATCATCAAATGCATAGTCTACTAAGGACCGTTTTGCCAACCAGAGTGACCATGGTTGATGGTGTTGCACCAGACAGGGAAGTTCCCAGATCTGTCTCAATACTGTGAAACCAGCAAACTCCTTAATTGATCTTTGAAGTCCCGTTTGATCCTAAATCTGTTTTTAAAATAAGGTTTTACAAAACTTAACACCATCAGATATTTCCAATGACATTTAAAAAACTAATCAATAGAAAGATTTTTAGCAGATGTTCCTCTACAGGGTTTGCAACCCAAACACTGGCGCATATGCTAATCTATAAGAACTTGAAATTTGAGGAGGAAAAAAACAACTAAAATTAAGTTCAGGAGTCTTTTTTCATTGCTCAAACTGAGATGCAAAAACAGGCAGCCATAATGGTGAAAAACAGACTTGATTTTAAGAATTTGCTTAGTAATCTAAGGTTTTTGCAACATAGGTAAGGAAACTTTTAAAAATGTTAACATTATAGTCTCAAAGGTCTATCCATCCTCAAGCTTGGATTGTTTCAGGCTGTTCCACACCTAATTGTCTTTTCTGCAGGGTTGGCTTTCTTGAATTAAAAACTTATGATGATACTGGCCAAAAATGCGTGTCTAAAACTTACTCTTAAATCAACGACATAATATTGATTTAAGAACATAATTTAGGCACCACATTTGAACATGTTGTCAACTGTTTTTATACAATCTTGACTATTTTTTTAGTACTTGAAGATTTTTTTTTAAAAAAAAGCTGGAATAAATACCAAATCATATGATGTGATTCTAATTACAAAGCATATTGGGGCTTTTTAGTCAAGGCTATGAGGATTATATTTTGTTAGTTATTGGTGTCTTTAAAAGATTTTATTTGGATTTAGAGAATGGAATCAACTCAAAATGGGCTTCCACTTTTTTCATTTGTGGTTGTTGCATTGGCAATGAATTGTCAAGAGAAAGCATCAATGAATTATGGGCAAAAATAGTTTTCTGGTGAAAATTGCAAACAAAACGGTGTATGTCTACTATTGAAGGGAAAAAAAATCCTTGCAATCATCTAATAGAATCTCTTGCATACAGTTTTGTAAACTCTCAATAGTCATCCCTTTGTATATTATCTGAATTGAGGTGACTTTCAATCTTGAGAATATTGTGCATAAGTGTTTCAGGTTGCAAAATTAAAGGATCTAAACTTGATTTTTGAGATCACCTGCATTTTACAAAACACCTATTTATTATAGCAGTGTGGAGAAACCTGAAGCTGAAAATAGAGGACTTTCTATATCATTTTTTTTTACACCATTTTTTCTCGGAGGGCTGTTGGAGGGTCTGACACTTTTGTCATCTTTGCTTTAAGGTTAGCGTTCTATTAGAGTTCTAAAGTAAGACAAAATGCTCATATTTCAGTCTTACCTGAAGAAAGCAGTCTGTGTAAGTGCACAATTCTTGAAACAAGTTTAGCAGAACACCAAATTAAGCATGCAGATATTCCTCTGATTTTTGCTATTAGTTTTTCCTACAGTTGTTTTATATGGGTGGGACTTCCTGCTCAGTAATTGACTGGTCAGCTTCCCTTAAAAAAAAAAAAGAAGAAAGCTTAATCTGAAACTTTCTCTTCTGCCTCATTCAGTCCTTTAATTTTCCCAACCATTCAGTTTTCACATAGATTTTCTTGATTACTATAAAGTAATGTACGGAAGCTAGTTTATCTGGTTGAAGGGATACTGTCAACATATTTTCATCTCTCAATTTAGGAATTTACTGTAAAATGTTTCCACATAACTTTTATCTTAATTGATAAGGTTTGGACACTTAAATTATTGCTTTGCAGCATTGGGGTAGCAAATACTGTACATGGTAACACAGTTGCATTTTCAGTAATATGTGATGATTATGGAAGTAGGTTCTATCACAGCACTGACTATCACTCGGAGTGAAAAGAGGAAGTCTACTCGTGCTGGTGGAGACAGAGAGAGGAGGAAATATGCTGTAACTTGCTATTGGCATGAGGGCATGAGCAGGAAGCAGGTCTAGGGAAGGGGAAGTTTTGTCATGGTGGATATTAGGATATTAATGGTGTATGTGTGAAGTAGAGTGAGCAAGACCCTTGGATATTGTATTTATGGAGGAGCTGGAGGAAATCTGTCCTATGGTTGTTTGTGAAAGAGCTGCAGAAGAAAGACATGGGGGAAGAAGAGTGGTACTGGAAGGGCTGGCAGATAATGTACTTCATGTGCAAACCAAAACAATGGGGAATGCTTAATCTTTCAAATATAATACATGTCATATAAATAAAGTACTAAATTTACTTGCTTCCCTAATTTAGTTGTTCATATCAGATATCATTCCTTTAAAAGTGTCTGATTTTTCAGAACAGTACACTAAAGCAAGTCACAGTTCTAGTCCATATGAACATGTGTCCATACCCGCATTTTGGCAAGCCTGCTTTCTTTCTCAGATATTTGCCAAATAAGTTTCAAAATAGACAAGTGATACTAATAATGCTAAGTTAAATATAATTGTCTGTGTCCTTTTAAAGAATGCAAACTTTCTGGTGAGTAATTAGACACATTGTAGCTTAGCCCTTCTTATATGATTTTGCAACAAAAACAGCATCTCTTTTTAGAAGTGTTCAAGGGCAAAGTGTCTGCTCAGAATGGTCCAAGTATATAATACATATTTGGCATACACAGCCTTGCATGTGACTGCCAAGTAGATGTTATATAAACTTAATGCTAAAAAAAGTTTTGTTAAAAACAAATATATTACTCTTTCATTGTGGACTCTGTTGTAGTAGTAGTAGTGGCTATCCACAGGGTAAATCTAAGGAACCCAGAAAGTAATTGTGTTTTTCCTTGTCTGCAGCTCACCCCTCTTGATTAGTCATTTGGCAGCAGCAAAGTTGATCTGTCCATCTGTTCTTTGCATTAATTTGGCAGTAGTTCAAATACTGATTTTTCTTAACATCTTTAAGGTTTGTTTTCAGAAACATAAGACTTAACTGCATTCTCATAGTTCTGGCTTCCATGGAAATTTTTGGTTTTCTTAAATGGTGAAGAGGTACTTAGCTACAGCAGTATTAGCTGTAGTGAGTGCTATGTGTACTGTGTTATTACCTTGTTCTGACAACCTCTTAAACTTTTTGAGAAGAAATCTGGATCTAGATGGAGTTGCTGTATCTTTAATTTGGCCAAAGATAATTAGTAATGGTAATTTAATACCTCTGCTAAAATGAAGGAATATTTCTCTTAGAGACAGTGTCACTTCAATCTCCTGAGTTCAAAACACTTGGTACAAACCATTGTTTTGGGGTTGGGATTATTACCAGGGATCCTAGCTTTCTGTGATTAACCCCCCCCCCCAAATTCTCTGATTAAAAAACTCCATAAAAATCCGTCTTTTTCCACAATTAAAATGAAATGCTGAACTTTAGTTTCCCTAGCCATGATATATATAGGTCTATCTGTTGAACACAATGTTTTATTGATAGACTGTAGAACCCCATTTATCTGAGCCTCCATTATCTGCCTCTCTGTATCAACTGAACCATAGATGCCCACGCTCCCGTCACTGTCAGCCCCGGGCGGCTGGTGGTTCCGTTAATACGGAGAGCTGGACAATGGAGGCTAGGATATATGGGGTTCTACTATATATATATATATATATATATATATATATATATATATATATATATATATATATATATATATATATATATATATATATATATATAGTGTGTGTGTGTATCTATGTGTTTATTTTTTTACAAAATGTAAAAATTAAAGATTCTCTGTAAAAATGCAAATTCCATGTTTTTCCATGGCAAAGGGATTTCTAGAATCCCTGCTTATTACAAATAGGAATTTGTAACTTAATTTTTTCTCACTTATTTATAGATAAAAATTCTAAATTGAGGGACTAAAATGGTAGCAAAATATATAATCTTTCATCTGTAATTCTGTCTGAACCCATCTCAGCAAGCTCGTGGCTGAAGGTTGTTGGTTTATGATTGCTGTTCATTGGTCTCTGAAGTAATTTGGTGGTTATTCCATGTTTCAGTGAAGCATCCATATAGTAAAAACTACATTACGATTTTTGCTGATTAGAATCCTTGTCAGTCTTGGCAGACAGCTGGACCTGGAGACTGACCTATCGCTGCACCATTGCACTGCTGCTGGCTGGATTGTCTATCTTCTGGGCACAAAGAGAGGCCAATCTGACACTTCACAAGAGTATTCAATTCACATTAAATTCGAATTTGACAAGTTCGATTTTTTTTTTTAATGTGGTCTGAATTTTAAATAATCTGCAGTTGGAATTAATTTATGGCTAATTAAATTATAATTAAATTATATAGCAGTTAAATAATTCTCATTTGCTAAATTATAACTTTTGTGACACTTAAATGAAGACAAGGGCTTGGGTCTCTGACTACTAGTTATTTTGTATTTTGCTTGTAGATAGATATCTCCAAAGCAAAACATAAACTTGCCCACAATCTTGGTAGGCTAATTAGTAGAATGACTTAACAATACAAAGAGGTTCTAAAACTGGTGGCTGGAGTGCAGGATAGTGTGAAGAATTTGGAGATGATAGACACCTGTATGCAGTGTTATTTAATTTATATTCTAGAATGCAATTGTGAAATATCACCTTAAACATCTTAAAATGTACTTTTGGCGTATTCTTAAACAGTAATGCTTTACTTCTAGCTGTGAATTCCATCAGAAGATTGTTATAAGCAACCAAAACAACCTATTTCCACAAATTAAAAAATGGGTGGATTAGTGTCCCGATGGAGGGTAAGTAAATCTTATTACAATATAAAAATCTTTACAGATAGTTCAGAAGACTAAAATACTTTGATATGGTTTAGAATAGAATTCTGTATTTGTTCATGATACTTTGGTCAAAAAACTGTTCTGAATCTGACATTTCTAGTAATTCATCTATGTGCTGATTGAAAACCAATAACCAAATAAACATTGGTCATGCTACCCAAATGGAAAACTGCAAAGCTGAATAGGCCTGGGTTCAGAATCCACCTAGGGCATGTCCTTACTAATAGGCTGTTTTTGTGCCTTACTTAACTTTTACTGCTTTCTTTGTCCTGCCTTTGGACCTTGCTTTGAATTTGTAACTGTTGGAAATGTGGTGAAGATGGCTGTCGCCTCAGGGATTCCTTCAGACATCCTTTTCTAGATCTAAATAATCACTTAACACTGGATCAGGACAGATGTAGCAGTACATACAGGTTGTAATTTGGTTGCTGTTCCTGAGCCTTTTAACCTAGGTACTAGTGGATAAATCAAGGAGAGTATCATCCTTTATCTGTCTAGAGACTTACATGTATGTACTAGTATAAGAGCGCCTACCAAATATTTAAAAATAGAAGTGAGTCTCCCTTCCTTCCCAGTCTGAAGGAAAACTAGCGTCTTTAGTTTACACGTTTGTTGTTGGGATGTGTGAGGAACTTATGGCAAAGTTAGGTCAAAGACATGAATGGTGAAGTCTGGTAATTCTTGCCTCTTGCAGGAGTAAGTTCCATAGTCTAGGTCAGGAGTTGGCAACGTTCGGCACGCGGCTCACCAGGGTAAGCACCCTAGCGGGCCGGGCCAGTTTATTTACCTGCTGACGCGGCAGGTTCGGCCGATCGCGGCCCCCACTCGCTGCAGTTCGCCGTCCGGGCCAATGGGGGCGGCGGGAAGTGGCGCGGGCCGAGGGATGTGCTGGCTGCGGCTTCCCGCCGCCCCCATTGGCCCGGGACGGCAAACCGCGGCCAGTGGGGGCTGCGATCGGCTGAACCTGCCGCGTCAGCAGGTAAATAAACTGGCCCGGCCCGCTAGGGTGCTTCCCCTGGCGAGCCACGTGCCAAACGTTGCCGACCCCTGGTTTAGGTCCTTCTTGTTTTTTTGGCGTATCTAAGTGTGAAAGCTTCCTTTACAAAACACTTGTAAACTGCAAACTATTTAAAGCTAACCTGAATTCGCTGTATATTTCTCAAATGTGTTGCATGCCCAAAGAATGTCTTGAGTTTTTAACCAAATAATACCGCATAAATCTTGTCCTCTAAAGATTTTACCTGTCAAATTTGTATAATGGATGTTTTACCAGGCCCTTAAAGGTAAAATATAACTTTCCTGCTCATGTTGTGCCATTTGGCTGACACCTCTACTTGAGTTTGAGGGGGACCCAAACAAGATAATGAACAGGTTGAGATGCTTCTTCATTTCTCAAAACTCAGTGTTTTGGAAGATGGAATCTATTCCTGAAAGGAATCCTCCTGGGAGGGGAAAATATTCTGTTTGCATTTGCTAGTAATTTTTATTTAAAACAAATACACACAGGCAGCAATGTTCACATGACTTTTTTGTTGGAATGTGAGGTTGGTCTCTGCTATTCACATCTCCTCCCTTGTTTCATTCATCTCTTCATTAATATATTTCCTTTCCTTCCTTCCTCTCCTCATTTATTTCATATCCTACATTCATAATTGTCTCCGATCCTACACAGGTGTTCTGCCTTTCACATGTACTCTCTCTTTCAATCTTCCTCCAAGTCTTGTCTACCTCCCTCCTTATTGCCACTGTGTGTTTACACCAGATCACTAGCACTGGAAGTGGGTAGAGGAAAGGTGAGTCCCAGAGAACAATGAAGGGCAGCTCTCCTGCACAGCAGAGTTCTTAATTTGTAATGGAAAAAGTGGCCAGTGCTCAAGCAATTGGGTGCCGGAGCTTACCCAATTTTTTTTTTTACTTTCATAACTGATGCAGCAAGCTAAGTTTCCTCTAAGCTGCGCGGCAGTGCAGCTGCCTATTTAGCGCCGCACATGCACTCAGGGCTGCGGTTGGGAGAGGTGCCTCTCCCCATGCCCCGGACCTGCCAAGGCGCTCCTCCTCCAGCCCAGCCCTGGACCTGCTGCGGCTGGGGGACAGGCACCCCTCCCCCGGCCTACCCCGAACCTGATGCGGCCAGGGGACAGGTGCCCCTCCCCTGACCAAACTCAGCTGGAACCTGCTGTGGCCGGGGGACAGGCACCCCCTCCCCAAGCCCGGCCCCGAAATTGCTGCAGCCGGGGGACAGGTGCCCCTCCCCTGGCCCTGACCCAGCCTGGCCCCGAACCTGGTGCGGCTGGGGGACAGGTGCCCTTCCCCAGCCCGCCCTGGACCTGTGGTGCTGTGGGGAGAGAGCTGGGGTGGAGTCCTCTCTCCTCACCATAGCCCGGGGGAGACCCACTGCACTCCAAACGCCTCATCCTAGCCCCACCCCAGAGCCCGCACCCCCAGCCGGAGCCCTCACCCCTCTGCACCCCAACCCTCTGCTCCTGCCCTGAGTCCCTCAACCCCGGCCCCACCCCAGGGCCCTCACCCCCAGCCGGAGCCCTCATCCCCCACCGCACTCCAACCCTTTCCCCTAGTCCTGAGCCCCCTCCCACACTCCAAGCCCCTTGGCCCCACCTTGCCACATTAATTTTATTATGTGCACCAATATGGAGGTGATGTATCACACGCCGCCTCCATATTGGTGCACATAACAAAATTCATTCCGCACATGAGTGGGAAAAATTAGAGGGAACACCGGCAGCAAGCCCATAGGTGTCGAGGCTATGAACTGCTAAGCCTGGAGGTGCCAGGGATCAGCCCTGGAAAGTCCTGGCACAAGTTAAGCACTGAAGCAGGTTCTTCTAAGGCAGTGTTTCTCAAACTATGGGTTGGGACCCCAAAGTGGGTCTCAAACCCATTTTAATGGGGTCGCAAGGGCTGGTGTTAGCCTTGCTGGGGTCCAGGGCTGAAGCCCAAGCCCCACCACCCGTGGCAAAAGCCGAAGCCTGAGAGCTTCAGCCCTGGGTGGCAGGGCCCAGGATTACAGGCCTTTGTCCCCCCCCCCCCCCCCATTCCCCTGAGTGGTGGGGCTTGGGCTTTGGCCCCCCAGCCGGGGCAGCTGGGCTTGGGCGGGCTCAGGCTTCGATTCTCTGTCCTGGGGTCCTGTAGTAATTTTTGTAGTCAGAAGTGGGTTGCGGTGCAATGAAGTTTGAGACCCCCTGTTCTAAGGGCATGTCTACACTACAGACTTAAGGCGACCTATGTTAGGTCGACTTCCAGCCCCACAGTAATTAGTGTGGACACCAACCACCACAGTACCCTCCTTCTGTTGGTGGTGTGTGTCCTCACCAGGAGTGCTTCCACTGACTGTGGGGCGGGGTTGAGAGCCAGGGTTCTCAGCTCTGCACAGCTCCCCACCAGGAGCAGAGGCTAGCTGCCCGGGCTTCTCAGATCTCTGAGTGGGGAGCTGGGCAGGTGCAGCCTGGCAGAGAGCTGGGGGCAGCTGGGCTCTAGCTGCCTGGCTTTCTTGTCAATTTCAGGGCTCCAGCACCTAGTCCTGAAATTGACAAGACAGCCAACAGCCAATGTAAGTAATGCAGTGTCTACACAGACACTGTGTCGCCCTGACTACACCAGCATAAGCTCTATACCTCTCGTGGAGGTAGAGTTATTATGTCGGTGTCGTAGGGCATTTACATCGGCGGGACAAGGCTGTATTGTGTACACTGACATAATTAGGTCGACATAAATTGCCTTACGTTGATCTACCCTGTGTAGTGTAGATCAGGTCTTTGAGTGCTTGGTCTGCTGGCAGCGTGCACATCCTTGTTAGTGTGTGGCTTAGGAGAGGAGCCTTTATGAGCAGCTAATGTCAGCAAGAAATGTGCATGGAAAGTGGATAACTAGTCAATTAAAATGAGTAGGTTTTAGATACTACAAAGTAAAAGGACACTTCATATTTTGGTTTTGAATGAAAACCTCTTAATCTGTTACCACATACGAGTACTGCTGGCAGGATGTTGTAAATAGAATAACTTGGGTATCACTGTAGAGTTCAATGACACCTCTTTTCCCTCCCTTGTAAGCAGGCAAAGCCTTCGACAGTAGAAGTGTTGGAGAAAATTGATAAGGTATGTATTTTGCCTCCGCACTATTCCTGTTTTGTTTACTTTAGAAATAGACATCTAACATCTGGGCAGTTTTTTAAAATCACCAAGCTTTTACAAATATGGGAGGAGAGGAGGTTATATACATTTTAATTAGTGTTGGCAGAACTCAATTTTAACTTTTTTTTAGAATTTTGTCATATATCAATGTTTTAAATTTTTTATTTATTTAAAACTATAAAGTTGCAGGAAGTTATCGGCGGAGGATCAGGTAATTATTTAATCTCAGTAGACAGATTCAGAAAGTTAAAGCTTTATAACCATTAAAACACACATTGTCAACATCACATGTCAATACATACAAAGTAAATATCATTAAATCAAAATCTAAGTTCTTAAGCAGCGTTTTTTTACTTTGCCTGTCTGTCTATTTTGATTATCATCAATGGAAATAATTTTTTGTTGGTTTGTGTGCATACGGTGAAATTGATGTTTACCGACATTTACTGATAAAGAAAATCAAATCCTTCCAAGCCTAATTGTAATGGAATTAAAATTATAATGGTGCTGATTCCAGACTTGAGCCACTGATGTACTAGAGACTCGGAGTTTCAGGAGAAGGAAAGCAGAGAGCAGAACCCCAAAATTAAATGACTTTGAACATTAGTACTTCCTCAAGAAATAGCTACATAAGTTATAGTCTAAGTCTACATTTCAACAACTTGTAAAGTGAATGAATGTTAAATTGGCCTGGTTGGAGAATCTAATTAAGGCTAATGGTTAGGCCTTCATTTTTATATTCTCCAGAAAATGTCACTAGAAGAAAGTCCTATTCATTTGGCTCATTCGAAAAGCTTCAATGTAGGTTGTTGCAACTCTTATTATGGTGGTAAAATAAGACCATGGACAGAATAACTAAAGAGACAGTTCAGTGATCTAGTATGATTCTGGTCAGCATTTGTGAAAGATGTCTGTTTATGGAGCAATGACCTGTTTTGAAATATCCAGTCGGTATTTTCATTGGCCAAATTAATGAAGGTGTGGTTAATCCTGTTGTCACTAAAAGCACAAAGCACTGCTAGATCATTTATCCATCTGCCAAAAAACCCAAAACAAAACAGTGTTAAAATATTCAGGACTGTATTATTAATGGGAGGGAGTACTAAAAAAAAATAAATAATAATAATTGAAGTGGCTTCAATAGCTCAGCTTTGTCACAGGAGGAGATGGTACTATTAAAATATAAAAACATATTTTGAAGTTTCACAGATGCCTGTTAAAGCAACAGTACTCAAACTGGACTGCGGAACACTTTGCTGTGAACACAAAAAGCTGCCTGGTCCCAAGATGCTGGTTCTCCCCCTTGTTTCCAAGTTACTAAATTCCATTAAGACAGCTAAAAATACATATATTCTTAATATCACTCTTGAGTTGCCCAAGGAATGTTATCTGCTCATGAATGAAGGGCAATTGGTCCATGCCACAATCAATGTATTAAGGTGTAGTTCATGCTATGAAAACTGTTAGATCTTTTGGACAAACAGTGTCAAGTACAGAAAGCCTGATTGCTTTTGTAATGTTTTCAAATGTCATACTGAAATGCTCAACATCAACAAACCTAATAAAGCATCAGTTAACTTCAGCCACTAGTCACTTAAAATCCTTTATTTACAGGAAATCCAAGCATTAGAAGAATTTAGAGAAAAAAATCAGAGGCTACAGAAGCTATGGGTTGGAAGACTACTTCTCTACTCATCAATTCTTTATCTTATTACTTGTTTAATTGTATATTTGTGGTATCTTCCTGATGAATGGACAGCAAGGCTGATTATGATGCTTCCATTTTTTGCATTTCCATTGATGTAAGTAAAATATGCCTTTTTCCTAACTGCTGTCTCTTTGTTGAAAGGAAGTGGAAAGTGAATCTCAGCAGGGGCCTGAATTTGTTTTTGACAACCCTTGAGTTATCACAACTTGCTGGATTTTCCCTTTAAAATAGATCTGAGTAGTTAGGCACATGCTTTTTTTTATGTTTTTGAGGGAAATGTCTCTGCTGGGTCTGGGTTTGGAGTGGAAAGATTTTTCTGTTCAAAAAGTGTCAACATCTGAAGATGCTTAGCTTATCAGAATGATACTCAGTAGGGTTATGTAAATCTGAACAGCTTTAAAATCAGTTTACATTTGGGTTGAAGATAAGTTATACTCCTGTTCTGAGGTTTTTAAAGGGATATCATCAACTCAAAATCTAGTCCTTTTAAAAATATTTAAATTATTAGGGTACTACAGCTACTCCTAAAATTCCTGGACCATTTTTATGGCTTTATTATCTTTTAGATTTTAACAAAATTTTCTCACCCCATTGTCTGAAACAGTTGCACAAACAAAATACTTTGTAGGTAGTCGGAATGCTGGAAACTAAAACTGGAAAAGAAAAATGTTCTAATTTTTCAGTTTAAGTTCATTTTAGGTGCAACTAACAAAACGATGTGAATGTTCAAGTTGAATTGATTTTTTTTAAAGTTGATGGTGTCCCTTTAACGTGCATGAGTCTGACATGAGGAGCTGTTCTACTGGAGTATTCTTGACAGAGTTTTTTCTTATCGTAGAATGCTGTTAACTCTTTGAATATACAGTAGGAAAAATGGCTGCTAAGTTTATTTTAGTTCTGTTTGTTTGAGCTGATTACTTTGCTTGTTAAGTGTCTTGTTTTCAAATTTTTGAATTTAGTTTCAAATTTTATCCCTGCTGGAACTTAGGCTTGACAGGATTTTCACCTTGGATCACCTTTGTGTGGGAGCAGAGAGGCAGGAAGTCTGTTTAGCCTTTTGGGGCTTTAATACAGATATTATAGCACAACTGATTTGTGCAGACTATGGACAGCAAAACTACATGCAAAAGTCTTTTAAAATGCTTTTTGCACATGTAGTAATCTTGCTATTCATAATATGTACTAAGTTGCTATACAATATTGATGTTCACTTGAAAATGGACATGCATTTCATGAAATAAAACATGTAGACCAATATACATGTACAGCAATACACTGACTGAACTGATCTGTAAATGAAGGCTCAAGTAGGCTTTGACAAAAGAGAATGAATAGGTTTTGTTTTTTTCCCTCCCTGATAGTATTGTGAAACAGGCTTTTTAGCTAGCCTGCTATTTATGCCAGCCTCTCTCTCATACTCAAATATGGCAAATGAGTGTAGAAATGAGTACAGTAACTCCTCACTTAAAGTTGTAGTTATGTTCCTGAAAAATGCAACTTTAAGTGAAACGATGTTAAACAAATCCAATTTTCCCATAAGATTTAATGTAAATGCGGGGGGTTAGGTTCCAAGGAAATTTTTTTGGGGCAGACAAAAGGCATTATATACTGTACAGTACTGTACTGTGGTGGGGAGGTGCCCCTGGCTTACCCTGGGGCTGGGGGTGTAGGGTCTGGGAGGGAGTTAAGGTGTGGGAGGGTGCTCAGGGTGGGGTGCGGGGTCTGGGAGGGAGTTAGGGTGCGGGAGGGCTCTCAGGGTTGGGGTGCGGGAGGAGGCTTAGGGCTGGGGCAGGCAGGAGGTGCAGAGCACTTACCTGGGGCAGCTCCTGTTTGGTGCAGCAGGTGTGCAGGTGGCTCTGTGCAGCGCGGCACCGCCCCCATGGCCGCAATTCTGGGAGCTTCCCCCCCCCCCCGCCAGGCAGGGCCACCCGGAACGCGGGGGCTTTAGGGGCTGCAGGGCCCTGGGCTAAGGGGGCCCCGGGGCCCTGGCCTGCAGCTCTAAATTCCCTTTCGGAATGTGGCCCTGTGAGCACGGGCCGGAGGACTCAGGAGGAGCAGGGGCAGAAAGCCCTTCCTCCCAGAAAGCCCTAAGCGCTGGGAGGGAGGGAGGGAAGAAAGAAGGGAGGGGGAAGAGGCAGAGAAGAGGAACTTGTGCAATGCTCCCTTGTAAAGTCAGCCAAACGATGTTATAAGGGAGCATTGCACAACTTTAAACAAGTATGTTCCCTAATGGAGCAGCGACGTAACTTCGAAACAACGTTAAGTGAGAAGTTACTGTATTGCCATTGTTCAAGGGCCTGTCTTTTTCTACTAGTCTGATCTTCTAATGGATCTTTTGTTCTCCTGTTTTTCTAAGTTCAGTACACATTTCATTTTTGAATGATAGGCTTCCATGAAATCCTGGGTCAGGCAGCCACCAAGCATATGAATGTTTAAAATTAAATTTAGGCTCTTATGACTTGGAAGCATGTGTCTGATTTTTTTTTTTTTTTCCTGAATCCAGTCCCCTTCAGTTTTCTCTAGCAGGTATGAATGGCAAGCAGCTGCCAGCATGTCTTCTCTCTCAGTCAAGAGGTGAACCTATGTTGAATGCCTGGTGCCATCCAGTACTAACTCTAGAGATTTTTCTGCCTTAAGCAAACTGGAAAATGTCTGCCTCCCCCAGCTTGCAGTCACTCAATAACAGTACTGTGTTACGTCGCTCCCACAAGGTCTGAGTATGTTACTGATGCTGGTACAGTGAGCTAGGTTCTAGGAATATGTAGCATGTTTAACTTCGAAATACCTACATTTAAATAACTGAAGACTTGGGAAAAACAGTGGCACATAAGAAGGCCTCGCTTCTTGAAACTGCAATTACTTCCATTCAGAATTATTTTGTCTCATTCCTTCAGCTGAAACTTTAAATAGTTTAATTCTCTGATAATTAAATTGACAAGATTCTTCATTTAACCTTTTAAATTTAAGAGCTGGAGTGGACATCTTATAGTCCTAAAAAAGAGAATTTAGAGTGGAAACTTCAGTATTAATAGCACTATCTGGTTGCTCAAGCACTATCTGGTTGCTCAACATATAGTACTAGGTGGTGGGGGTTGGGGGAAAGAAACTTGACTTGGGGAAAAAATACATAATTGTTAAAGGAAATAATGCTTCTGGGTTTATAGCATACTCTCCAAAACAATTTAAGACCCTATAGACATATGATGCATCATTGTATCATCACTTTATAGAGAATAGGTGCCACTCACATGACATATAAGGAATATGTCAGCAATCCTTATACTACTTTATAACTATTTTAAAAATAGTTATTAAACCATGAATTTGAAAGCAGAATGTCAGTATAGTATGCCTTTGTTAATCCTGTCTCTGTCAATGATTTGTTGTCTGTGACCTTCAGTAGTCACTTCACCTACATACCTTGACATCTGCATCTGGAAAGTTGGGATAGTAGTTAACTAACTTATCTCTCAGGGATTTTGTGACTATTAATTGTTGTAAGCATTTTAATAATGTAATATATAAATGCTAAGTATGTGCTTATTAAACAGCGATATTAATGTGTTATGTTAAAAAGTGGAATTTTGCCTGTTCTTTAAAAAAACAACAAGGAGTCTGGTGCCACCAGACTCCTTGTTGTTTTTGTAGATACAGACTAACACGGCTACCCCCTGATGCTTATTCTTTGTGATGCTAAACATGATTTTTGGTAACTCTTTGCTTTAACCTCGTGCAGACCTCTAATATTTATTATTGGCTTCATTTAATTCTGTGTCTGCCTTTAGATTTTTATATAGTGCCTATGACAAACAGGGTTTTATATAAAAAGCAACAGAGGGTCCTGTGGACCTTTAAGACTAACAGAAGTATTGGGAGCATAAGCTTTCGTGGGTAAGAACCTCACTTCTTCAGATGAAGGGTTTTATATAAAATTCTCAGTGAGGCTTGAAAATCTACTTGCCACTAGGGAGTTGGTAGATTTTCCTGACAAACAAGCAAGAGGGGCTGAAGGCATCAGTTTAAGTAGCACTTAAGTTATTTTTTTAAAATAATAGTTTCTAATCCTTATGCCTGAAAGGGGAACCTTACTACTGTAAAATGAATGTAAATCAGTGCAGTTTTTTCTTCCTAAGAGTGCAGATAAACTGCTCCATTGTCTCTGCTAATATTCATAGTCTTATGAAGCAGCAGGATAAAACTGACAAGAGGTGGGTCAGCATCACTGCTGCTATTCAATTTTACAGGACTCTGACAAGAATAATGTCAGTTTACTCTTCTGCTTGGAAAAAGTTTTAATGTAGCAAGTGCACAATAACGGTTTTCTGTGGACCTTTCTGGTACGACCCCTCCCCATTAACCTCCCAAATCTTCAGTTTTTTGAATATAGCTGGTAAGTCTAGTCCTCAGGTTAGTATATGTCTGATAAATATTTCAAGGAGTAACCTGCAAATGAAGTTGTTTGCAGCAGATTACTTGAGCAGCATAGTCCTTGAATTTATAATGTTTCTACATGAAAATCAATCCTTGCTTGAATCCTTACATATTATAATGTGTGACTAAATATGTGTCAGTAGTTTATTTTTAAAATTCTTACTATTATAGGTTTTACTGATTTACTTTTGGAGGGTATATATTAAAACTTCCCCATGAAATATGACATTGCCATTGTGGCTGCTTCTTCATTAGCTCTTCACATAGTAATAATTTGCTTCATTATATTTTAATAGAAACATTACTGATTTTAAATAAATAAATTTAAATAAATTAATGGAGATATCCTATCTCCTAGAACTGGAAGGGACCTTGAAAGGTCATCGAGTCCAGCCCCCTGCCTTCACTAGCAGGACCAAGTACTGATTTTGCCCCAGATCCCAAAGTGGCCCCCTCAAGGACTGAACTCACAACCCTGGGTTTAGCAGGCCAGTGCTCAAACCACTGAGCTATCCCTCCCCCCTTTTATGTAAATCAGTGCTGTGATGGGAGGAAATGATGGAGCATCATTCATAACTTCCCACTTTGTAATATATTTGTGAAGATTTTCACTATTTTCTGCATAGTTGCCAAGGATGCTTTCCTTGAAGGAAGTGATTATAGATAAACTACTTTGAAAACTAGGTGTTACAAGGGAAATGTGACCTAGGAGTAATGTTACTTTTTCTGTTGGTGTCCTTTGCAACATTTGCAAAAGATGTTGGAGGGGAACAATGCCACCTTTTGTGAAAGTGTTCGACACTAGCTGTTCTGTGAAACTTGAGTTTCTATTAAACCTTCAGAATAGGCTACTTGTAAACCATTTTGGAGGAGTGCTAGTCACTCCATAATTGAGGGTGAAGTTAGCTTCCCATTACAAATTCAACTATTTTGAGTTGTTTTATTAGTCTTAATGTAAAATAACTTATTTTCCCCCCCACAGAATCTGGTTTATAAGAACAGTGCTCATTTTCTTCTTTTCCAAAAGAACAGAAAGAAACAGTAAGTATCTTTTCAGTCTTTTTCAAATCATGTGGAACTAATTAGTAGGAGTGAGACTCAATATAATGGTATACAGGTACTTATATTAACTTCCAGGAGAGGAATGATGACCTCTTGGCTGAGGCACAGAACTGGGACTTGGTAGGCTTTTAAATTCTGTTTCTGCCACTTACTTCCCTGGAAAGTCACTTAATCTCTTTTCTTCCCATCTCTAAAATGGCCTGTGCCATACAATAGTCCAATCTCCTTTGGGTTTCATTTACTTTTGAGATAAGAATACATGATCTAGTGGTCCCTTCTGGCCTTAAACTCTATGATTTTATGTGAGAGACCCATATGGCCCCCTGACTAGAATATAAGCTCGATTGAATATAGGCTTCAAAAAAGTTACTACAAGTACTCTGGCAGTATTTTGACTGTCTTAACTTTCTCATGCTATGAGTAAGGGCAAAGACTGTTTATATGAAATAAGTTCTAATGTCCTTCTTTTGAAGAGACTACTGCAATCTTCATTGTTGTTTGTAGCATGGCTGTAATAGTATGCTATTAAAAAGTAGCAGCATCTTCTAAATGGAAAAGTGAGACAGGCAAGCATCATTTTCTTGATGCAATATTAATATGTTGTATTTTGAGAGCTGCCTATCCACTGCAATGGGAATTCCTGATTTTTTTTTTTAAAGTAGTACAGATAGGTGGCATGAGAATAATTCAGAATGTTCAAAAGGGATGGCCAGAGTTCTAATAAAAGGATAAATTCTAAGGCAAAATTTAAAAACAGGCATTTGTGGTGGCGGGCCTGTCCATATCATTTAGAGTTCATGAAGAGACCTCTTCATTAAAGGCGAGATTGCCTTCAACACTCCTTACTTATGTATGCAAAACATGTAAAGAGAATTCAGATTTGGCCCTGTGTCTTATGACTCAAAGGAGATTCAAGAGTTGTACTTGGGTTATTTGAAACTCCTTGTAATTTACCAAGTTAAGCAACATAACTTTTTGAACATCTTTCCTCTGATTCAACACTGCTTAAATATTTTAGATATAAATATACCTATAGCTTTATTTTTCAATGTGTTCCAGGATTATTTTCTTTAGAGATGAAAGTGTATCAGTGTCTTGTGCTAATATGTTGCACTTTTTTCACTTTCTGCAGTATCTGTGTAGTTTGCCTGGATATTTAAGTTTACAGACGTTTTAAACTCAGCAGACTAACTTAATACTTTTTGTTAAACCTGTGTGTTGAGGGAATTTTTATGCAACTTGGAACATGCCAATATGAACTAAGTCTAACCATTCCAGAAAATGGGAAGGACAAAGCTCTCTACCTTAATTAAAAAGCTAGTGTCAAATTTTATTTGTCAATAGAGCTTGGATTACCTGAAAGCAATGGGAATTTGAATGGGCAAAGGACACTAGGTTGTATCTTAAACTGAACAATTTTGGCCCAAAACTAAACAGACTAGCTCAGACTTCTCTTCCTCCATACTCTTTTCCTTCTGAGTACAACTGTTAAACTTAATCCTAGTGACAGTGGGGTGGGAGTTTCTATTTTTGTTCTAGACGGGGGCTATTCTGGGAGGCCAATCTTTTATCTTGTCTCTTTCTCTCTCACCACAAGCTGTAGTGGGGGAATTTATATTTTGCAGGGGAAGGTGAATGGTTTACATACTGCTTGATATTCTGTGTGTGGCTGTTGGGGGAGGACGGATAATGAGACTGTTGAATTGAGCCACCCTCATATGCTTGATGAAGCTCGGTCTCACTTTCATCAGATGCACGTGGTGGTTTCTTTGCTTTCTCAGCGTTTGACCAAAAACAGAACATGGAGGAGAGTAGGATGGCTGAAGATTACTTGGACTAAGGCAGAGGTGATGGTAATAGGTTGAGAGATTGGATCTTCAGGTGATGTGGTAGGGGGGATTTCAGTGCCCATTATTAAAATGTGTGTCAGGAGAATGCAGATAACTCTTCCTTCAAGAGTCCCTCATTTGGGAATACGTTAAGACCTCTGTTTCTAGGGTGTCTGGGACCCATGTCACTAGTATCTCTTAATCTGTTTGGTTAGACATTTGATGTGCTTTCTCTGCTCTGGACCTAGTTTAGCCCTTAAGACTTTTTTTATTTTTTTTTATTTAAATAACACTGGTTCCAAAATACTGGCTATATGGTATTGAGTCCTTGTTGTTTTCATCTGCTAAATTTAGCTGAGCGCTAAAATATATGACACTTTCCTAATAGTGAGTTCCAGGAATTGCCACAGGGAGGTCATTTTAACCACCACTGGGAGGTGCTTCGTGAGGTTAACTTGTGGATCACTTTCCTTTCCACTTGTAATCTGTTAATTTTTATTGCATGAGTCACTTTAATTGCCCATGCAGGTAAAATCCTATGGGAAGCAAGTCTAAGGGGAAAAACAATTGAAGAAAGTTGGCAGTTTTTCAAAGACCCATTATTAAGGGCACAAGAGCAAACTATCCCACTGCGTAGGAAAGATAGGAAGTATGGCAAGAGACGACCCTGGCTTAACCAGGAGATCTTCAATGATCTAAAACTCAAAGAAGAGTCCTACAAAAAGTGTAATTTGACTGAGTTTCCAAAGGATGAATATAAACAAATAACACAAGTATGTAGGGACAAAATTAGAAAAGCCAAGGCACAAAACGAGATCAAACTAGCTAGACACATAAAAGGAAACAAGAAAACATTGTACAAATACATTAGAAGCAAGGGAGAGACCAAGAACAGAGTAGGCCCATTACTCAATGAGGGGGGAGCGACCATAACAGAAAATGTGGTAATGGCAGAGGTTCTTAATGACTTATTTGTTTCGGTTTTCACCAAGAAGGTTGGTGGCGATTGGACATCTAACATAGTGAATGCCAGTGAAAACGAGGTAGGATCAGAGTCTCTAAAATAGGGAAAGAACAAGCCAAAAATTACTTGGACAAGTTATATGTCTTCAAATCACCGGGGCCTGATGACATGCACCCTAGAATACTCAAGGAGCTGACTGAGGAGATATCTGAGCCATTAGCAATTATCTTTGAAAAGTCATGGAAGACGGAGAGATTCCAGAAGACTGGAAAAGGGCAAATATAGTGCCCATCTATAAAAAGGGAAATAAGGACAACCTGGGAAATTACAGACCAGTCAGCATAACTTTCATACCCGGAAAGATAATGGAGAAAATAATTAAGCAATCAATTTGCAAACACCTAGAAGAAAATAAGGTGATAAATAACAGCATGGATTTGTCAAGAACAAATCGTGTCAAACCAAAGTGATAGCTTTCTTTGACAGGGTAACAAGCCTCGTGGATAGGGGGGAAGTGGTAGATGTGGTATATCTTGACTTTAGTAAGGCTTTTGATACTGTCTCACATGACCTTCTCATAAACAAACTAGGGAAATGCAACCTAGATGGAGCAACTATAAGGTGGGTGCATAACTGGTTGGAAAATCATTCCCAGAGAATAGTTATCAGTGGTTCACAGTCATGCTGGAAGGGCATAACAAGTGGGGTCCCACAGGGATCGGTTCTGGGTCCGGTTCTGTTCAATATCTTCATCAATGATTTAGATAATGGCAAAGGGAGTACACTTATAAAGTTTGCGGATGATACCAAGCTGGGAGGGGTTGCAAGTGCTTTGAAGGATAGGATTAATATTCAAAATGATCTGGAGAAATAGTCTGAAGTCAATAGGATGAAATTCAATAAGGACAAATGCAAAGTACTCCACTTAGGAAGGAACAATCAGTTGCACACATACAAAATGGGAAATGACTGCCTAGGAAGGAGTACTGCGGAAAGGGATCTGGGGGTCATAGTGGATCACAAGCTAAATATGAGTCAACAGTGTAACGCTGTTGCAAAAAAAGCAAACATCATTCGGGGATGTATTAGCAGGAGTATTGTAAGAAAGACACAAGAAGTAATTCTTCTGCTTTACTCCGCGCTGATTAGGGCTCAACTGGAGTATTGTCCAGTTCTGGGCACCACATTTCAGGAAAGATGTGGACAAATTGGAGAAAGTCCAGAGAAGAGCAACAAAAATGACTAAAGGTTTAGAAAACATGACCTATGAGGAAAGAGTGAAAAAATGGGGTTTGTTTAGTCTGGAGAAGAGAAGACTGAGAGGGGACATAACAGTTTTCAAGTACATAAAAGGTTGTTACAAGGAGGAGGGAGAAAACTGTTCTTGTTAACTTCTGAGGATAGGACAAGAAACAATGGGCTTAAATTGCAGCAAGGGCGGTTTATGTTGGACATTAGGAAAAACTTTGTAACTGTCAGAGTGGTTAAGTACTGGAATAAATTGCCTAGGGAGGTTGTGGAATCTCCATCATTGAGGATTTTTAAGAGCAGGTTGGACAAATGCCTGTCAGGGATGGTATAAATAATGCTTAGTCCTGCCTTGAGTGCAGGGAACTGGACTAGATGACCTCTCGAGGTCCCTTCCAGTTCTATGATTCTATGTTTTAAAAATACTGCAGTGCTCATTGGGGCTGCAGTTGAAGACCACCGGGAAGTTGCACTTGGTGAAGAATGTAGCTGCTTGTCTGTTATATAGTATTAACCACTGGAACATTTTCCAATTGTTCAACTGTACTGGCATCATATTGCTTCTGGGTGCAGTTTGAGTTGTTGTCATTGATCTGTAGTCTTAAATGGTGTGGGCTATCTGGGAGGCTGCCTCTCTCTCGTAATTTGCTGTGGCAGTCAAATTCAGTAATGGTGTGTGTGACCATGGTGCCTGGAGGGGTCATATTGAGAATGCTTTCTCAGTGCAAACGGCAAGGAATAGGGCAGACAATCTCCAAAACTGGTGGTTTATTCTATAATTAGATTCACTAAGCCAGTAGCCAAATAGCTTCTGTAATATCACACTGGTTACCAAGAAGCCAAAATACAGTCCCCCTTTAAGCAATCCACCCTTTGGCTCCTATTCAGACAGCCCAGTCTAATATAGTGAGAGATTACTGAAAACTGTATTCACCATACTTAGTCCTACCAATTCCAGAAGACCGGACACATTGCCTGCCAGGTCAATGAATATTTCAGATCTCACCCAAATACATTCTTACAGCCAATCCTTATTAACTAGATCTAAGACTTATTACTAAAAGAAAAAAGAGAGTTCTATATAGTTCAATATACATACAAATGTGTATAAAAACCTTACGTTTGTTTCATAGCAGAGATGGTGAGAATGCTGATTTGTAAAGTCTTTCTGAAATCAATGTAAAAGGTTATAGTCCAATAGGCAGTCCAGGTGCAGAGTTTCCTTCTATGAGAATTCCAGGGTGAACCCAGAGTAAACCTGAAGGCCTTGGAGGTCTTGTGGCTTAGACTTTCCCTGTCAAAGTTTAAGCAGATGTGAGATGAAAAAGGATCAGGCCCAAAGCTTCCTTTATAGTTCTTTAGCAGGCTGATAGCCTCTTGACAGCAATCGTCACAGAAGGGCCTTCCTTCGATGAAGACTAGGTAATGTATATTGTTGCTTTGAAGCTAATCTTATGCTTCCTATGCATACATAGGTAACTATTTGTATTAATTAACATAGGGCAATTAACCATTCAGACTATCAAGGCAGTTCATTATGGCATAGACAGTGTAAGCTGAAGACAAAGTAAATAGTTTACTTCCTACAATATCTTCTATATTATATCTTTGGTCTTTGATTCAGTAGAATACAGTAACACGTCATTAAAAGATAGAAACAGGATTTTAGCATCTACAAACTAATTAAATCACATTGTTAAACTTCTAACAAGATATAGGTAAACACAGACAAATACAGTTAGTATCTACTCTTGATTCTCCAACAATACAGGCAAACATGTTAAAGATTCAAGTCTACTTAACATGGCTTTGATAACTATCTACAAGGAATGGCCCTTTTTACTATTCAGTGCCTCTTGTTAAGTTGTTATGGGTCACATACCAGTCCATAGTCTGTCAGTGTCACAGTGTGTGAGCAAACTGCCTTAATATTTAATCATTTGGGGGCTCTATGACTCTGGAAACTACTCCTCCCAGCTGGCCCAACAACAGTGGGTTTCTAGGCCTTGCACCATACCTATTGCTCTTTTCTGAGGACGAGGTTACTGGATTGGTGATAGCTGTCTCTTTGTATAAATTGTTTTAAATTATGTATGTATGCCCAATTAAATACATTTGTGGTGGATGTTATAAATTAACAAATAAAATATCTTTGCTTTGATGAAAGAAGCCTACTAAATCAGCAAGAATTGAAATGTCGTCTGAGAACACAAACACTAATGTAAACTCTTTTTTAAATTTTGAGTAACAATTCATAGATAATGCAACCTTATTCCAGTCTTCTTCTTTTATGAATTTGCGATGGCCTAAATAATAGTTATGTAATTCCATAATTTTAGTTTTTTTTTCACTATAGCCTTTTCTCGCTTTTGTACTATCTTTGTGAAAAACTGATGCTGCAAAATAAATTTTGAGCCCACAAAATGAGCTGTACCGAGCAAACTGTTAAATAACACTAAGGGAGGAAAAATAACTGTAAATACCTTTATATTTTTTTGCTTGTTAGAATGCATTGTTCACCTATAAAGGAGGTAGCAGAGAATTGGTAGTATCCAGGGAATTCATTCTGACTTATTACAGTGAGTTTTCCATAAGTACTGAACTACTAGTATTGACTTTCAGGAAAAATCCCACATGCATTTGACTGACTTTTTTTTTCTCTTAGAGATAAAGGTTAGATGTTGTGCTTGCTGGCTGTAACACTGTCCCTTCTATTCTGTAGTAATGAGATGATCTTCTGGTAGTCATATCTTCTCTTATAAAACTGGGATTTTGTTATATTTTGGAAATGCTGTCAGGATGAAATATATAGATCCCATTGATAAGTTTGGAAATAATCTAGTATTTGCAACTAGCATGCATGAGACTTGAATAAAATATATTAGATGGTGAGAGAGACAAACTTTGCTAAACACTAAAAATCATGGACCGAATAGAGACGCTGGATTTATGGCTTATTACAACAATCTGTAATACACTAACCCCTAACCCTCATGACTGGAGAATTGTTAACGGGCCACTTCACCTTGAATGGTCCCTTGAAATATGTGTTAATTCCTTATTCTAAACAATCTTTTCCATCTTGTATGCAGCTGTGACACTCTGAGTACATTTCCCAGACCTGAAGAAGAGCTCTAGGCAAGCTTGAAAGTTTGTCCCTCTTACCAACAGAAGTTGGTCCAGTAAAAGATATTAACCAACCTTGTCTCTTTAATATCATAGGACCAACACAGCTACAACAGCACTGTAGAAAGTGTATTAAACACGTGAATCTGGGAATCAAACAGCTGTATTAAAATTCAAACTAAAAGATTTTCTGTAGTCAACTGAATCAACATATTTAAGCAAACATTGCTATTGTTGCACCAATTTTAATATAGGTCAAAACAGGACTTGTGCTGTACTAGTTTGTTTAATTAAGTGGTGCTTTAAAAGGTTTTATAATTAAAACTTGAAACTGCCAATAGGTTTAGGTGGCTTATTTAAAACTCTTATGTGAGAATAAACTAAGCACAAGAAGGATTTGCTAACGTACTGGGATTACTTGGGGCCAGTGAATGAAAATATTGTTTGGCTCTCACAAGTGAGAAATATTCAATTAATCTATGCTGAAATATATTTATCACATTTTTAATATTAAAAACTAACATAAATCTTGTTTTTTAGGTGAAGCATTAGAAGAGCTAAAATCCCAAAAGAAAAAAATAGTGAGTAAATTTTTTTCAAATAAATCTATCGTTATATCCTGTTAAACATTCCCTCTACAGCTCTGCTAACTGAGATTGACTATAGAACATAAGGTGGGAAAGAAAGGAAACTATCTTTTTGTAATGTGTTTACAATTTGTAATTTGAGGTCTTGTCCCTCACCAAAAATAACCGAAATTGATTATTCCATTTGAAAATCAATCTCATTTTAGTTTATTTGGACGTCCCATCAAGCCAATGGTTTTGGGACTGTTGGATCAGTTTGTAGATCCATTTAATCAGGGATTGAAAAACTTTCCTGAAGCCCACTGGCATGAGGATTAAGCTGACTAGTCAAGGTGAAAAATATCTGTGCTGCTATGTCACTAAAACCACACCCCAATAATTTAAAAATACAGTACACAATTGTATTTAATTGTAATATCATTAATTAACTCTGTTAAAAAAAGTTACTTTTGTTATCTTATTTCCCTTTCTGGCTTTGTTCTATATTTTCTTTTCTGTAATAGATTATAGTGCATCTTTTCCTGCATTGCCTTGACAGTTTCTTCTTTTCCTTCTTTCTCCCTGCAGTGTTCTCTATCTCCTTCCTTTCATTTCCTCTTCTCCAAATCTCTCTTCCATACTTCATGTTTTTTTGTCTATCCTATCAGCCTCTCCCTCTCTGAGCTCATCCACTTTTTTATGTAGCTCTTCAAACAACACTTCCAAATAAGTTTGAAACTGGCACTCACAAGTACTTTGCTTCACCTGGATCAACACTTAATCTTAGTAGCCTGGATTTTGAGTTGAAAGAATTCTTAAAGCTCAGGAACTCTTTTTTTCATTACAATGGTGCAGTGTTGGGAACCATTCCACTCTGATTTATAATATGATACGGAAGATCTTCGTTCACTTATGCAAAAATTACACTTCATTCTCCTACCTTGTGCTATCAAGCATACACTTAAGTACTAATCATTTGGCTTTGGAAAGAGTCTGTCACTAGACTCCCTTCATAATTTGGTCCTCATGTATTTTACTCTCCAAGTTACTTAGAATCTTTTTGCTCCTGTGGACTTTATGTCCAAGGTATGGAGATGCTGTCTCAGCAGTACTTCTCTAACCTTAAACCTGTACGGTGACCCTCTTTTCAATTGCTCTCTACTATTTGAATTCTTCTAATATGGTCCGATTTGATATGACATCAGCCAGCGGGTGGCAGAACTAGAAGCCCCAAATCTTTTCTCCATATGTGTGTTATCTATAACTACAATAGTGTCCTTACAAAAATGCTTCCTTACCTTTTGGTAGCTTAATTCAACCAAATATGGAAATGAAACTGCCAAAGCTGTGCAGGAGTTGCGGGCTATGGCCTGTTAAGCTTTTCTCTCTCACATCAAGGGTCAGGATCTTTGCCCTAGTCTACACTGGGGGAGGGAGGGGTGTCGATCTAAGTTACGCAACTTCAGCTACGTGAATAACGTAGCTGAAGTCGACATACTTAGATCGACTTACCGTGGTGTCTTCACCGCGGTGAGTTGACTGCTGCCGCTCCCCCGTCGACTCTGCTTGCGCCTCTCGCAGCGCTGGTGTACAGGAGTCGACGGGAGAGGGCTCGGGGGTCGATTTATCGCGACTAGACATGATAAATTGATCCCCACTGGATTGATGGCTGCCCACCAATCTGGCGGGTAGTGTAGATATACCCTTCATGTTCTCATGGACAACACAGCATGAACAGGTAGCGTGGGTGAGACAGTCCTAGACAATACATCTCATAGAGGACTAAATTTATAGTGAACTGTGTTCACATTTAATCTGTAGAGTAAAATTAACAAAAAATTCATTTTAATTCCAAATGAATAAATTGGAGGCATTTTTGTCTGCTTGTTGATGGAAAGTCCACAAAAAAAGGCTAGATTTGTTCACTACACTGTTAGCTCAGATGATGATCTACTCAGAGTACAGACTGTTGTGGCCTAATGTATGCACTTTAGTTCCTATTTTAAATAAAGGATTGCTATATTAACTCTTATTTTTTATATACAAGATGTGAATTAATGTTGCAGCTCGGTGAACATACGATTCTTTTAGTTCTCCAACTGAACTACTTGGACCATTTGTGGTGGAATGGAATGTTAGCTGTTGGCATGGTGTGCTGCTGGTTCTCAAAATTTTCAGCTGCTAAATCAAATTTAAAAGCAGATTAAAATGTATTGATAATAATCCTTTTCCATATATGAAATTGATGTAGTTGCTACAGGAATTCTGTTGATTGCCAGTTGGAGAGCAGACCATCCATGCAATTATGAATAGGAGAGATTGTGGTCCTTGAGACCATCTCTTTAAGATATGCTTATCATGATGAAATAGTTTGAAAACCCCTGTTTGTAGGGTGGTATCAAGGTACATAGAGATTTCACTTATTTTGTGACTCTGGTTTTTGTGACTGAGAAGTTGGGCTGCTGCATTTTGTACAAATCGGATTTTCCATGTAGTCTCCACCTTTAGTCCTAAATGCACTTAATTACAGTAATCTAGCCTAAATGTGAAGTATATCTTTGTCTTAATTCTTATAAGAAAGGAAAAGCTGGCAGTGAATGGGATTTCTCACCAATGAGTTGCCATGTGGATGATCAGGAGGAGCCTGACTCTACTACCTTGATGAATGGAAGGTGAAGATGCCCTAGGGGAGAGAGGTCAATGTCTTGGTTAGCTCTTTGAAGTGCTTCGCTTCACTTCACCCATTGCTTCATTCTTGCATGGGTCAGTTGGAGTTAGTTGCAGTCTGTCCATGTGCTAATCTTTGGCAGACACTGATACCTTGGTGACACCATTGATTGCGCCTAACAGAAAAGGAGATGAAGTGGATGTCATAGCCATATTGTTGAAAATAGAACCTGTGACCTATTGTAGCTTCTCCAAGATGTCTTGTTACATTGAAAGGGAGGTGTGGAGAACATAGAATTACATGTGCGTGCTCTTGAAGATGAAGAGCAGCTGCCTTTCATGATGCTGGGTCCTGCTAGGATCTGGGGCAATTACTAATGGAATGTGTATAGAGAAATCAAGAAATAAAAGCTATTAGGTTTGACCTCTAACAAAATTTTCCTTTATATCCTTATATGTAACATTTACTTCTCATTGACTTCTTGCAAGATCCTCTGCAATATTTCATTTATTTTAGCACTATTTAGCACTACACTTCATATCTAGAGGGCTTGCAATGCAATTTATGCAGACAATACATTTCAGACACCATGCACAGGATAACTAGGTGAGAGTCTAATCTTAAAATGGTATAGAATTTATTTTATTTGGCAGATTGTCATTAACCGGCTGTAAGGAAAAAGCATCAGATCATTTGAATGGGGAATCCTTCTTGGTCCATAAAAAGATTGCAGTAGAGCCTTGTTAATCCAGACTTCTGTTAACTGCAGACTTGCACTGAAAGTGGACTTCCAGGTTTGTAGTCTACTGGAACCATGTAAAAACTTTACTAGGCAAATATTTTATGCTACCTATAAGCCACTGTGATGCTTTGGAGCAAGGCTGCTTACCTGTCGGTGCCCTGCTGATGTTGACGGGGGTCAGGGATAGGCTTTCATTGCTCACATACTATTTTTGTGGCAGTAGAGATCAAGAGACTGAAGGCAGGGAGGGCCTTGGAAAGGTATCCACCTTTCCCAGTGTCTTTTCAGCAATCTAGAGCTGCAGTGGCAATGCTCCCAGCAAGAGGTCTGAGTGAAGAAGGCTACTACAACCCTTTGACTGCATGGAGAGTCTGGGCTGTTTCTTCACCACCCCTCAGATCGACCCCTATTGCTCCCCAAAGGAAAGCAGAGGGGCATAATGAGAGAATATTACTTCCCCTTGGTGATGGGATAGTGGTAGTGTCTACTAGCTCTCATGGCTGGGTCAGTTTTACAGGAGAGCTGAAATAGTTGTGGAGCCTCTCCTAAGGTCATCTGCTGGAGGAAAATGGAAAAGGCCTTCTTGTGGTGCTGGCTACTTGCCTTCAGTTTCCTCTTCCCTTGTGTGGCTACCAAAGAGCAATGAAAACATGACACCCATCTTTTAACGGCTCTCCAGTAGCATGAACAGGAACAAGTAATTAGCCCAGTTTCAGGGCTTCTGAGTTGGGGGAGGAGCCAGAGGTTGACAAAGGTGCTCCTTCATTTGGCCTTCCTAAAGTGATTTGTCACCATAACTGGCTCCTTCCCAAGCTTCCTTTCCCAGATCTTTCAGCCACTTTGAGATTTCCCTTCTGGCCTCTCCTTCTCCTTAGAAATATTATTGAGGGATGTGTATTCTAGATCCTTATTTCTGATCTCATACTAAAGCTCCATTGCACTTTTTGCAAGGATGGTAGGCTAACCCCAATATCCTGCTCAAATTTCAGTTTAGGGAATTGCTTTTTACTTCCCTAATCATTTAGTGGTTTCAGTTGTGCTTAATGTACAATCTGGATAATATTTCATTTCCTGTCTTAAACCATTGCGAGTGTTGCTGTGAGCTGTTAAACAGATGCTGCATTTCCATTGTGAATGAAGTGAATTTTATTTACACATGTTCTGGGATCTATCTGGATAAGAAGGCACTATTATAGTTGTAAGCCATTATCACTAATCTGCAGGTGAGAAATGAAAATTGCAGCCATCCCACCCTCTACAAACTAGTGGTCCTGAAGTCTCAGTAAATTTATTTCTTAGCAGCGATAAATGATTGTTTGACAGAACTTACTTTTGTGACCACTGACCTTTTAAGTTACCAACTGTTCACACCAGCAACCAAACATAATATGAAACTGTAGTACTCTAAACAAAATATTATTTGATACCGGAATATCTGAGGAATAAGGTCGATCTAAGGCTCTGTAAAATACTTTATATTCACTGTACATATTAGCTATTTGTCATAACTATGCGTATCTGTGTTCTAAAGTTCAGCTTCCTCTGATGTTGGCTATTAACCGCTAAAAAGATACTTTACTAGTGATTACTTTTTTAATTAAGCCCATGTATTAGCTATAAAGCCACTTGAGTGCATTGTAAATAAAATGCTGTAATAATGAAGTGTTTTAATTATGCTCCCTAAAGTATGCATAATACTCAGTAAATTTTTATTTAAATTCTTAACATGTTCAGTTGTTTCTGAAAAGCAGTTTGAATGTAACCGTAAAGATGGAGTTTAGCCTTTAAAGTCACTTGAGCAAATTCCATGGCTGTTCTCCCAGTTAGTGAGTGTTCACAGCATTTGCAGCAAGCTAATTGCTTCTGCTAATAAATAATCTAAAATCGATGCTGACAGCAGTTAATTGGCACAGAGACTTTATTCTGTAAAGCACTTGGCTAACGACCTTCTTTAAATTAATAGCATTAAGTGCTATGAGGAAATAAATCTGAGGAATTGCCTGTCATTTGCTTGTCATGTCTAATAACTTCCAATAATGATAGCTGATAGATTTTTGCACATTCCATTATTGAAGTTGGTGCATGTAATTATTCTCCTCATTATATGTAAACAATTAACAATATTTGGTGTTTCCTTGCAATAAAGCAGTTGAGTACAAGTTAGAATTTTTTTTTTTTAAACTAGATTTTGTTTCCTTTGAATGCAGTTAATCAGAGTGGTTGAGCACAGTAATGCTTGGTTGGACTAGGCTTTGCACTTTTGCAAATTTTAATGTGATGCTTGTAAATAGAAAAATAAACATTTGAAATCTTCTTCTTCTTTTTTTTTTTTTTTTTTTTTAAGACGTCTGTCTTGACCTGTGAAACCTTTGTTTCTAGCTTGAAGAAGTAATGGAAAAGGAAACTTACAAGACTGCTAAATTAATTCTTGAAAGGTTTGATCCAGAATCTAAGAAGGCAAAGGTAGGAATCTGGTATCAATACTAATTTATTATAAAATGTTTTCTCGATGCTACACTTTTATAATATTACTATAATTGACAGGAGGTTGAACTGCCATCTGCTGGAGCATCTGGAACTCCAAGACCTGGACAAGGTACTAGCTCTGTGAAATTGCTGCTCTTAATGAAAGATCAGTATTTATAGCAACAAATTCCATTAGCGGAATCTGTCTTTTTTTTTTTTTTTTTAATGGGAATTGTGTGGTAAACTGGGATTACATTTTTGGGGGTATGGAGGGAATTGGTATTGGATTGTGCCTATTAGTTGCTCTTTATTTAGTAGTGGGTCTGTTATTTGATGAATTAATTTAATGCTTTTTCAGCCAGTTAAGTGTTTAATGCTGCTTGATGTTGATATAGTGTGAATCTGGCTCCAGAATGCATCTTGTGTATCTTCAGATGTGAGATTTTTCTGGGTGGCAATCCCTCAGAATACTAGTTTGCAGTCAAGAGTTTTGTTCAGAGTTTTTTATGTAATGACTGATTTGGATTTCCTACCGACTCATTTGTATTTTTCTTTACTTAGCCAAAACACTCCCAGGGTAATGTTTTAGAGATAAAAGTAAATTCAGAGATCACCTGAATATTTTATGGAGTACTAAAACCTGACGGTTCTTAACTGTTTTAGACCTTTCCATTTAAAGGTTGTACTACTATGCATGCTAGTGAAATAGAAAACGATTATGTATTAAAAATCATTAAGGAAAAGGTTTATGCTGAGAAACATGCACTCTCCCACCCCAAAAGAGAAGGGAAAATTTATCACATCAAGTGGAATGGCTCTAATTCAGAAATATGGGCTATAAACACACTAGTCTTTTTGGAAAACTTAAATTATTCTCCTGGTTAAAATTGATAACATTAAGTAAATATGAAATGCTACAATATTATTGCTACTATTTCAAATCTAAATGTGTCGTTGGATGAATATAACTGAAGATAGATTGCCCAGAATTTTTTTTTTTTTACGGACTAATTTGCTTTTAAAGCAAGTCAACTCAATGGGGCTGCACAGGGTCTAGTGTTCACTACAAGTAATTCTAGAATCAGAGGGATCTGATTTTCAATCACAGATTCATGTTTCCAGCTGAGCACATATAGGACTTGCCAAGCTCCCACATCTTTGGTTGCATGGTAGCCCTGACTGCTTTTGTGGGAGTCTGGTTGGAAGACTCCTACGTAGTCAAACCATTGTTTAGTTTTCATCCTTTTCCCACACTTGCTTGTGATCTGTTGTTTGGGAAGAAGGAAAGAGCTCGAGGAGGCCTAATTTTAAACCAGCCTGGCTATTGCAAGTCACTTTCTCACATGTCACAGCTTCTGGAATGCTGGTGGTGGTATTTGTACAACATGAAATAGATTATAATTTGCCACTAAAGCTGTTTGTATAATTCTCCTTCCAGTTGAATAAAATCCACTTTTTCTTTTGCTCAATCTTCCAAAATTATCATGATTTTTTTTTTACTAGCCCATCCTTGCTTACCGTTGTCGTGACAATGAGCAAGTTTTGCACAGTGTGCTGTTTTCACAAGCAGCCTTCTCCTTTGGTTTCCTGATGTCTTGGCAGCAGCCTTTGTCTTCTCTTCTGCACTATGTTTATCTGTCCTAATCATAGAGTTGTAGATTCTAACGCCAGAAGGGACCATTATGATCTTGTATTCTGATCTCCTGAATAACACCAGTCATAGAATTTCAGTGTGATTCCTGTCACAAGCCCTAACTTCTGTTTGAGCTACTGCATATCTTTTATCCTTTTAGTCCTCATTCTTTTTCTTGAGTTAGATCAGCAGATGCACCAGAGCTAGATCATCACTGCTCTCCTGAGCATTTGAGTAGTGCTGGGTGAAGAGTGAAGCTGCTTGGAAACATATTCCTAGTCTCTTTATAGGCATTGCTGCTCAAAGTGCTGTGTGAAAATTGGACTAGTTTGCTGTCAGCCCAGTATTAAATTTGTTAGTCTCTGATTTTCTTTAATAGATGTGTTTCACCTTATAGATCAGGCCATCAAGAAGAATATTGTTAGTTTCTCAAGTTTGGCTTGGGTAGTACAATTCAAAGTAGGTAGTAGCTCCGAGCCAAAACCAGTATCTGCTACTGGTTTATGCAGTATATAATTCACTATTGGTGCAACTAAATATCAATTTCAAATTGATCCATATGATAAATGTAAGTCAGCATGAATGTAATTAAATTAAATTAATGCAACATATTTAAATTATGTGCAAACCTTAATTAAGTTTTCTCTTCACTTAAACTGGTCAGAAGTGCAGTAGATATCAGAAACTCAATTATCATTTAAATGTCAATACTTGTGAATTCTGTCTCCTTGAAAAGAGGATAAGTAATGATGAAAGTGTGGCCAGATTGGTCTCAACTTTAATGTTGCACTCATGACAGATTTAAAAAAAGAAAATATTTGAATAGATGAAAATGGAAACTATCTATAAAGCTGAAGAGCTGTTTACTTCAAAGATCTAGTGGATCCACAATTGCATAGCAGTCATTTCTCTGGAGAAAAGAATTAGTCTAAATGTGTGGCAATAATGCAATGCCGATTGCTTTTTAAATAAATAGTTCTAGTCTTAAACAGTAGGATTAAAAACAATGAGGAGTCCGGTGACACCTTAAAGACTAACAGATTTATTTGGGCATAAGCTTTCGTGGGTAAACCCCCCCACTTCTTCAGATACATGGAGTGAAAATTACAGATGCAGGCATAAATATACTGACACATGAAGAGAAGGGAGTTGAGAATCAGTGTTAGCAAGGCCAGTTCAGTCAGGGTGGATGTGGTCCACTCCCAATAATTGAGGAGGAGGTAGCAATACTAAGAGAGTGGGAATGGACCACATCCACTCTGAATTGGCCTGCCTACTTGTCTGAGTACCACTCCACATGAGTGATTGCAGAATTTGGACCTAAGTGGCCTAGACCAAAAAATTAAATCAAGGCTGTCTTTTTGTGACCTAAAACAGATAATTCCCAATGCGGAATTTAGTTTTCATATAACTGGTTTGCACATATACCCAGAAGAAACTCAATTGATTAATTGCAAGATATTCAAATAAAGGAAAAAGTTTTGTAACTCTCTTCCATATTAAAAATGGGATCCAGGTGACACAATCATTCTATTAAATTGTGGCAGTTTTCTGGAAGTGTAGAAATTTGGAATTTGAATAAGTGCTCATGTAGTTCAGCCCTGATCAATTCCATTTTCAGAATAAGACTAGTTGAGGATATAGAATCCAGTCTGTCTTATAGTTCTGCTTCCTTCTGGCAGTTACCCTATATTTGGGTGTAGGTCTCACTACAGGCAAGAATATATGCCAACATGTGCTGTTTCCAGCCTAGTTGCCCAAATCCAGTTATTTGCTGGAACTGTTTATTAGTACTCTAGTTTCCTTTTTGTCCCTACTACTTCAGCAGAAAACACTTTTGCTTGACCAAACATATCACTGGCTCTTGAGCAGAAATATTCTGGTCCTTCTGGCACACAGGCCTAACATGTTACCATACTTATTCCTGGGGTAGAGGTAGTTCTCCTGCCAGAGTTCATCAATCTCATTCCTGTGTATCTGTATGATTGCCAGTGGAGTTGTAGACCACCCACTAAGGGGTGAACACTCCCAACCATTACTAGGTCTTCTGTTGAGACCAGTCTATTGCATGAGCCCCTTGAAGGGCAACTAAACTTAAAACCCAACATTAGGTAATTAGTAATATACCACTGAAAGATTTGACTTAATTCCAGATTGCTAGAATTTAGGCCTATCCATTTGATAGCTATTGAGCTTGTGAGCCTAAGAGTATTCATAATGGAAGTGTGTCCTTTTCTTAGTTGTAAATCTCAGAGCACCCAAAATTGAATGGCTAATGAAACATTTGTACTTTTAGAGAGTTGAAGCAGATTAGACATGTGAGAGAGCTTGTACTGGCACTGTCGGAGGCATACCTGTTTGCTGGACAAAGGGGACTCCTGCTTTTTTCCCAAGCATTAAATTACTTCATGATCTTTTAAGGTGAATGTGACTTGAATACTACAGCTACTAAAATATTCTCTTCTCCCAGTGGGAATGGTTTTCACTGAAATCAACAAACATTTGTGAAACCTTGCAGCAAAAATTGCCTATGGCATGTACTCTAGGAATAGAAAGATTCAGAGGTTTAGCAGAGAAGTGGTGATTGGTCTAAGATAGACATATAAGCATTGTCTACCCTGTTCTTGCTGACTGAGGTGCAGCTGATGAAAGCAGTCCTCAGATACACACACCACTGAAAATAGTATTTTTTTTTATTCTGTCTTTCTTTCTGTCTTTTCCATCCCCCTTCTGATGGCTTTGTCTGCAGGCTAAACAGCCCCTTTGTCCTCCCTAAGCCTGCAGACCACCACAAGAGCAGCAGAGCAGTGAAACTGCTTTAGCAAAAGAATTCTCCTCCTGCGCACCTTGTGCATTGTTTGACAGTCTCTCTATCCCAGATGCTTTTACTGCTTCCCTATCCCCAGCTATCAGTACTCCTCCCTCTTCTCCCTTCTTGCTTCTATTCTGCAAAACCTTTGGAGGTTGATAGGCTGAGCCCTAAACCCCTGGGACAGCACAAAGCAGAATGCAGTCCTGACAATAAGGGCCCCATTGACCTTGCTCTGCATATGTGGTGAAAAAATACTATCTGTGGCGAGAGATGAAGGACTGTATAGTGGAGGATGGTGAAAAAGATAATTACCAAAAAGAAGATTTGGACTAAGGAATGTAGAAGCAAGACAAAAGGTCACAGGCGGGGAAAGACTAAAAGAATGGGATAGAGAGATGGGAGAAGACTGAAATATGATACACGTGTACTTCATTTAGGATTTTACAAAGGAGATGTAGGAGGAATGGGAAGGTGGAGAGCTTAGTGGGAGAAGCATGTTTGGCACAGTTTATCCCTGGTAAATAATGGTTTATCACAGCTGTTTTTTCTAATGTCTGTTCTCAGTCTAGTCTCTTTAGCTTTTTTTGTCTCCACTCTTTAGAGGAGAGAGAGATCTTGCCATTCACTATGTACAGCAGGCACACTGTTACCTCTTGATCTAGACCTGCCCTTTTCTGTAAAAATTGTGTAACAAGGTGAAGAAGCACTTGAATGTAAAACATGGTTAAAATTAACTTAATTGCACCAACTTATAATAAAAATTATCAATACTTTCTAGAGCAGTCGGCCCCTATACCACCAATGAGGGTGAACAGAGTTCAGTTAACCTTTGGCCAGCACTGGAGGCTGACAAGTGTTGTTTAAGCCTATGTGTACACTTAAAATTCTTTAGCAGCACAGTTGCAGTGCTGCAATTACACCACTGTAATGCTTAAGTGTAGCCACTCACGCAGCGATGGGAGGGGTTCTCCCGTCTGCATAGGTAATCCATCTCTCCAAGAGTCGGTAACCAGGTCAATGGAAGAATTCTTCTGTGAATTTAGCGCTGTTTGCACCGGGGTTTAAATCAGCATAGCTACGTTCCTCAGAGGTGTGGATTTGTCACACCACTGAGCAGTGTAGCTGGGTCAACTTAATATTTTGAATGTAGAGCTGGCCTATGTTTAATTATTTGAATATACAGTAATCTGTGGAGTCTGAGGTTTTGCGGGACAATTCACTCCCTAAATATAACAAGTGGCCGGTTTTCCTTTGATCTCAGTTAACCCCTGACATAAATCTTCAAATAAGCTGTTGTCACCAAATTCACTAAAATTTATCAGTGTTGGTAACCAGGAAAACCATCAGAAAGAAAGTGCTTACAATGCACTTCATCAGTCATGCGCACGACTGGTTTAATTTTCATCTGGTGAACGCTGGTGTTCTGTGAGTTTCCCCACTTTGGAAGGGGGCTTAGTAAACTATTATCTGCTGATTTCATGTAAATATCCACCCTATTGCAGTGAGTTTATAGCAATAAATAAAGCTGGATTTTTTTTTTTAAATGTGTGATTCTGAAGACAGACAAGATATGTGAGGTAAAGTCTTTTATTGTACCAACTTCTCTTGGTGGAAGGGACAAGTCTTCACAGAGTTGTTCTTCGGGTCTGAGGAAGGGGACCAGAATGTCCAAGCTAAATACAAGGTGGGACATACTGTTAAGCACGAGGGGTTCACATGTAGTACTTAAAATAAAGTGGGAAATTAAGAGTTAGCAGGCAGTAAGGTGTGTTACAATTATAATGAGCCTTAAAACCAGTGTCTTTTTAGTCTGGTTTTTAGTGACTAGCAGAGTTATGAATTTAAGTTCTCAAGATCATCTTTGAAGGTGTTGAGCAGGTTTCCTTTGAGGATGAGGACTGAGAGGTCAGACATGGAGTGATGGCTTTGTGAAAAGTGTTCACCCACAGGGGTGTTTTTGTCTTTTTGTCATTTATCATTTTTTTGTGAGAGTTCATTTGAGAGCATAGTGAATGTCTGGTTTCACCCAAATTGTTTTTGTTGGGGGCATTTGATGCACTAGGGGAGATACATCACATGTTGTGAAAGGCATGTGGAGATATCATCAATGTATGTCAGGTATATCGTTGGTTTCATGGCACATTTTTCCAGTAATTTTTCCTTGGGGTGGCCCAGGAAGAAGTTGGCATACTGGTGAGCCATCCTACCAGGGCCGGCTCCAGGCACCAGCCCACCAAGCGTGTGCTTGGGGCGGCGCCTGGAGGGGGGCGGCGCGGCAGGGCGCTCCGGCCCAAGAGCGGGGCCGCGACTGGGCTCGCCGCCCTCCCCGCGGCGCTCCGGCCGCCGGGGAGAGCGGGGCCCCGGCTGGGCTCGCCGCCCTCCCCCCGGCGTTCCGGCCGGTCGGGGAGAGCGGAGAGCCGCAGCCTGGCTCTCCGCCCTCCTCCCGGCGCTCTGGCCGCCAGGGGCTCTCCGCCCTGCTCCCGGCGCTCTGGCTGCTGGGGGCTCTCCGCCCTCCCCCCAGCGCTCTGACCAGTCGGGGACTTTGGGCCCGCGGCCAGGCTCGGCGCCCTCCCCTGCCGCAATGCGGGGGGGGGGGGGGGGGAGTGCGCGGCCTAGGGCGGAAAAAAAGCCAGAGCTGGCCCTGCGTCCTACTGCCCATGGTTTGGATAATGTGAAATTGTTGTGGGGAAGGATGGAGTGAAGAAGTTTGTCATTGTGTTTAGGGTGGATTTCCAAGTGTTGTACATTATTTCGTAGGTATTTGAGACAGGCACTGATGCCTGAAGATGGTTGTGCCAGTGGTAATTAGGAACCAGTGGAGAGAGAATTGTGTGAGAGAAAAATGCTATTTCATTATTAAAGCTGTTCCTGACTTGTATCACTTTTTTGTTAACAAATTTCTGGATGGCTAAGTCAGCGGCTATTCAGTTTTGCCATAAATGGTTGTAACTGCCCAAAGCCCAATGCAGTACTCAAACAAAATTCCTATTGGTGTAAATGGGAGTTCTGTCTGAGTGAGGAGGATTGAAGAGGTCCCCTTAAATTGTTTGCCATATTGATGACCAGCCTATAATTCAGTCTAAGCATGCTTTTCTCTTTCTTAAAAAGGCAGGAAGGGAGCACCATAGTACATCATTCCCCCTCAATGCATTGTTGCTGCAATAACAAATCAAGCACACAATCAAAAAAAAATAGGGTGTTAGAGTAGGGTGGATGAAACTGGGCAAACTGAAATTATAGATTAAGACAAGAAGGGACCATTGGATTTTCTAATTTGGAAAATTAAGGGTGTGTACTGCCAATACTGCTGGGGAATTCAGACTGAATACTTTACCAGTTGCAGGCAAAATGACTTCAGTCAGTGTGTTCAGATTTTCTGTTTGAGTATAGCAAGTTAATTCTAGCAATTAATGTCTCATTTTGTACACTAAGATATGTATACTAAGCAATTACCTCTCTATTAGTGCACTTTTGGAGACACTTTGTTCCGAGTATATACCAGTTGTTAACCAAATGCTAGTATTAAAATATAGGATTGTGTATTTGATCAAACTGCTTGTACTGAAATGCATGCTTAATCAGAGTATGATTAGTCTTTGTAGTGTAGTCTTGTATACATTTATTTGACTTCCTATTTATTACTTCTCTTACTGATTAAAATACACCTCTACCTTGATATAACGCTGTCCTCGGGAGCCAAAAAATCTTACCGCGTTATAGGTGAAACCGTGTTATATCAAACTTGCTTTAATCCACCGGAGTGCACAGCCCCGCCCCTCTGGAGCGCTGCTTTACCGCGTTATATCAGAATTCGTGTTATATCGCGTCACGTTATATCGGGGTAGAGGTGTAGTAATACTTTGTTTTTGTTACTTGCAATATGGTATCGAATATTAAATTCAGTATGTACATGTTCCTGTCAGAAATTCGTCAGCGGACCCCAGCTCAAAGAAATGTCTCTGCAGCCACCCCAGTAAGTCCTAAACAGGGATCTCCCAAAGTTCCAGGTCCACTAGCAGCATCTCCTGGTCTGCAAAGGGACGCTTCAGCTCCTGGTGGACCTCCAGAAAGAACCGTTGCACCAGCCTTACAGTCAAATGTGTTACCAAGACGTCCTGGATCCCCTGCTACTTCAATGCCTGGAATGGGTAAACAGAGCACTTAATGTTATTTACAGTTTATATTGTTTTCTCTGGTTACCAATAAAACAGGCCATTTTCAGACAGTATGGAAATGGCATTTCATTTGGAAATAGCAGAGCAGTTATCTGATTAAGCAGGAGTTCCATATTCAATTAGCCATAACTCTTTACAGCTGGCACCTTGTGATACTGAAACCTATTGCCTGAGCTCATTTAACTGTTATGGCTTCTTTGTTTAAATGGCAATAAAACTTTGCAGTATTCTGTAGTCAACAGTATAACATACCTTTTTATGTTCATGGTTTAGGAAAGCTCTAGATTTTGTATAAATCAGGTAAAAAGGAAAACGCTTTCAGTATACATTCTTTTCTCACTAAACTCTGCACATATTTTATTATGCATCTTGACATTTATTTAAATTTTTATTCTAGCAGGGATGTTGATGCAGCATGAGTTATAGTGTAAAATACTGTGTACCCTAAAAAAATCTTTTCTGCTAGATAGATGGATTTTTCTAAAAATGGCATGTTAATTTTGTACTGTAGTGCAATAAAAGGGTTTAGCAACAGTTGCGATGTTTTAAAAAATAGTGAGTTACACAAGATACTTCAAACTGTTCACTTCTGAATGGGCCTCCTGTTTTGCAGATGCCTTTTTCAGCTTAGTTCTGGGTCAAAACTCAGAGTGGAAATTCTCCATGAAAAATACTTGGTATCATTCTTTGCAATTTAATCCATATTCTGTGGAGTAGTTTTTGTTCTCTTTATACTGTTGCCAAGAAGTTTTTTTAGCTGTGACTTCTTATGTCCCCTTAGTTTTAAGGTTTATAGTGATTATTTTAAGTTTTTGGCTTACATTAGGTAATAAAATATATTAGTACATTGATGATCTTTCTCTCTCTCTCTGTTAAGAGAAACTTGGGCAATTTAATTTTGAAATGGATTTTTACTATACTTTAAAACAACTTAGTGGGATAACATTTTAAATGGAGCAGGATTTAAACTTCTCACCATATTAAGTTAATTTATGCTGACCTACGATGGTAGCAAATTCTATAGAATGATTAGAGAAGGCACTTTAATTGTAATGCCCTGTTCTTGAACAATTAACTACTTGAAAATTATCTTTATGGTGAAACTTCCAATGTTGGTTCTGAGACAAAATTGAGGTGTTGGGGAAAGTTTTTAGTAAATCCTGATTAGCTTCTTAAGTTACCAAAGTGAAGTTTTCCCACCAGTAAATGTATTGCAGTGAGACAGCTCTACTTAATGGCAGTGTTTAACAAGTTTAAACTTGGCATGTACCTAAAGCATATGCTCCTTGTTGGGTTGCTGAAATAATTGGTTAAATGTTTGCTCATATTTAATTATTTAACTGTGTGTAATTTTCCTTAGCAATATTAAGATGTAGGCACATTGAACTAAATTGTGTTTATTTGAATTTGAGCTTCTAAGTATAGAACAGTGAAATAGGTATTTAATGGGTGTATTGCAATGCACAGTTGCTAGGTCTTTTAAGTAAAAAGAAACTATTAATGAAAGTTTTGTGGCTAATATTTTACATGCACAAATCAAATTGTTTCCTTTAGTAACTGACATGTTTCCCTTGCATATATGTAGTTTCTGCCGTGTGTGTGTGTGTGTGTGTGTATATATGTGTGTGTGTGTGTGTGTGTGTGTATATGTGTGTGTGTGTGTGTGTGTGTGTATATATGTGTGTGTGTGTGTGTATATATATATAAAGATGATTCACTTATTTCTCATATACAGAAATTGCAAACACTGTGTGAGATGTCATGGTTACTGTGGAAGACATATCTTTGGATTTCCTGACTTTGGTGCATGTACACTCTAAACCACAACATTTTAGTCTAAACTAAATTCAATATCAGAGTAAATCTCTTTCCACCTTAGTTTATGCATCACTTGCAACAAATATGAATGGGTTTAATTATCTCTAAAGTAAGAATATTCATTCATTTTTATTACTGTATTTTGTAGAAGAGAATCAATTTAACATGAACCACAACAGAGCTCCCATATGTTTGAAAATTAATAACCAGCAGGTAGTTGAGAGTTTGCCAAGCTTTGCAAAGATGACCAGTCTTCGTACAATGATTGCTTTTGATGTTTATATTAATTACTGTTGTCCATAACAGCATGAAGACTAAGATGCATGGTTTGAGAGTTATTAGTATGCAAGTGATTGAAGATGCTCTTGTGGAGCATGTTCTCATGTTTAATATCTCTAGGTTTCTTTATGTATTTCTCTGCATTGACTATTAACATGTAGCAAGTAAATGTGCTTGCAATATAAAATGTTATGGGGAGTCTTATAATACTTAAAAATTCAGTCCTCCATTTAAAGTATTATTACTAGACTATTTTAGGTGTTCAGTTTCTTTTCTTCCAGACTATATATGCTGTCAGAGTGTTCTAAAGCTTTATATTCACATCTGTATTCAGCTATGCCCACTCCTTTTTAATGGGAGTGTTTTGCCTCAGTGACCTTAAAACAGTGGTTCTCAAACTTTTCGTACTGGTGACCCCTTTCACACAGCAAGCTTCTGAGTGCGACTCCCCCTTATAAATTAAAAACATATTTTTTATATTTAACACTATTTTAAAGTGCTGCCTTTAGAGCTGGGTGGTGGCATAAGGCCCCACCGACCCTGCCCTTCTTAAGTTCCTTCTTACTGCCCGTGATGGTTGATGGAACCTCTTGTTGCTTAGGCAATCTCATCCCTTAGTGGTTTTACTCTAAATTTATGTAAATAGTTTAGTAGTTTGTTTGTTTAGATAATTTAAGTAGTTTTAGATAAATAGTTTGGACCAGTGGTTCTCAACCAGAGGTATATGTATGCCTGGGGTTACGCAGAGGTCTTCCGGGGGTACATCAACTCATCTAGATATTTGCCTAGTTTTACAACAGGCTACATAAAAAGCACTAGTGAAGTCAATACAAACTAAAATTTCATACAGATAATGACTTGTTTATACTGCTCTGTATATTATACACTGAAATGTAAGTAAAATATTTGTGCCAATCGATTTATTTTATAATTATATGGTAAAAATTAAAAAGTAAGCAATTTTTCAGTAATAGTGTGTGTGTAGCTATCAGGCCTTGGACATCGGCAGGCCAGCCCAACGGAGCTCCCACTGGTCTTCGGATTCAGGGCACTGCTCGTCAGGCCTGAGACGCCGATTGCCAGTGGCATGGTGCAGGCCCATGGAGGTGTGCCCGTCCCTGCAGCCCCGAAACCAGGACCCACCTAGCCATTCCCCCAGTGTTCGGGACCGCTCCGGAAACCCAAGGCGATGGTCCTGAGAGCCTCGCTACCGGTCACCGGAGTGCTGGTATTGGTCACCATGGTTGGGCTGAAGTTCCCTGTTTCAGCAGCCAACACACTCCTGCTCTCGCTCAACGGACTGGCACCGCTCAAGAAGCGTGAGGCGTAGATTGCCAGGCCACCGTCGCTGATCCGCATGATCTCCCTGGCCTCCATTCCCTCCCTGGATCTGGGAGACTGGTACGCCGCCCTTGATTTGAAGGATGCGTACTTCCACGTATCAATATTCCAAGGACACAGACAATTCCTGTGTTTCATGGTGGGTCCCACTCATTACCTGTTGAGTCTGGCTACAGCCCCGAGGCTGTGTGTGCATGACAGTGGTGGCTTCCTACCTCACGTGTCGGGGTATCCAGGTTTACCCGTACCTCGATGACTCGCTCATCAAGGGCCGCTCCAGGTCTCCGATCCAGTGTGATGTCTCAGCACTGCAGGTCACGTGCTGTGCCCTGGGCCTGTTGATAAACGAGGAAAAATCAACGATAATCCCGGTACAAAGAATAGAATTAATCGGGGGGGTCCTTGACTCCACCTATGCCAGAGCATTTCTGCCGCAAGACTGATTCGAGAAGATGACGAGTCTCATTGCCAGTGTCTCTGCGTATCCCCTCACCACAGCCCGGGTCTGCCTCAGGCTGTTGGGCCACATGGCAGCATGTACTTGTGTTGTCTGTCATGCAAGGCTCAGGCTGCGACCCCTTCAACAGTGACTGACAACAGTCTACGCCCTGTCCAGAGACCATCTGGACAAGGTTGTCACAATCCCACCAAAGATACTAGCTTCCCTGCAGTGGTGGAACGACCCCAGGGTGGTGCTGGCAGGAGTTCCGTTCGACCCTTGGTATTTCTGATATTGGATGCCTCCGACCTTGGCTCGGGAGCGCATCTCGGCACGTTGCGAACTCAAGGGACGTGGTCCCCAGAGGAGCTGATGTTGCACATAAACATCAGGGAACTCAGAGCAGTCTGCCTAGCCTGCGGCGTCTTCCTGCCCCATCTTTCCGGTTGAGTGGTACTGATACTCACGGACAACACAGCTTCGATGATCTACATCAACAGGCAAGGGGGAGCCTGTTCATCAGCTCTCTGCCAGGAAGCACTCCGATTGTGGGACTTGTGTATCCACTACAACATCCACCTTGAAGTGTCGCACCTCCCCAGCATCTGGAATGTGCTGGCAGATCACCTCAGCTGGTGGTTCTTCTGTCCCCACGAGTGGTCCCTTCATCCAGAGATCGTCCAAGTGCTCTTCCAATGGTGGGGAACTTCCTGAGTGGACCTGTTCGCCACCAGACAGAACAGGAAGTGCCAACAATACTGTTCCTTCCAGGGCCTAGGCAGGGACTCCGTCTCCGATGCCTTCCTTCTGTTGTGGGAGGGGGATCTGATGTACGCATTCCTGCCGATTCCGCTCATCAGCAGGATCCTAGCAAAAGTCAAAACAAACAAAGCACGGGTCATCATGATCTCTCCAGCGTGGCCTCGCCAACACTGGTTCAGCAAGCTCATGGCTCTGGCAGTGGCCCCTCTATGGCCACTGCCCAGACCTTCTCTCACAAGACCACGGGCAGCTCCTGCACCTGAACCTTCACTTCCTTCACCTCACGGCTTGGTTGCTTCATGGTTGAACACGGAGGAGAGGGCCTGCTCCAGCCAGGTACAGCAAGTCCTCTTGGAAAGCAGAAAGCCCTCCGTCAGAGCGACTTACCTAGCAAAGTGGAAGCGATTCTCCTGTGTGGCATTTCCCCAACAAGGTCTTTGCAGTCTATCCTGGATTACCTGCTGTACCTTAAGCATCAAGGCCCTGCTTTTTCCTTTATCAGGATGCAGTTGGCAGCGATGTTGGCCTTCCACACCAGGGAAAATCGGTGTTCTCACAGGACATGTCCATCCAGTTCCAAAAAGGCCTAGAGCAACTCTTCTCACCGGTCTGGGATCCGGTTCCACAGTGGGACCTCAACTTCATCCTCTTGAGGCTCACAGGACCTCCCTTTGAGCCCCTGGCCTCTTGTTCCATTTCACACCTGTCATGGAAGGTTGCCTTCCTTGTAGCCATTACCGTGGCGAGACAAGTATCTGAAATTAAAGTCTTTACTTCCTGAGCTCCTTATACAGTTTTCTACAAAGACAAGGTCCAGCTGTGACCCCATCCTGCATTCCTGCCTAAGGTGGTGTCCCACTTCTATGTTAACCAGGATATCTTTCTCTCGGTTCTCTATCCAAAGCCGCACTCCACCGCAGAGGAGAGGCGGCTGCATACCTTGGATGTCTGGCACACCCTAGAGTTCTACCTGGAGCGTACCAAGCCCTTCCAAAGGTCGACCCAACTCTTCACTGGGACAGTGGACAGGATGAAAGGTCTTCCAGTGTCCTTGCAGAGGATCTCGAACTGGATCACCTCCTGTATCCGGAGGTTCTGTTATGAGTTAGCACAGGCTGAACTGCCGCCTGTATTGAAGGCCCACTCGACCAGAGCTCAAGCGTCCTCAGCAGTCTTCCTAGTGCACATCCCCATCCAGGACATCTGTGGACACATGGTCTTCAGTGCACACGTTTACGACGCGTTACGCCATCACTCAGTAGGCCAGAGATGACGCTGGATTTGGCAGAGCTGTGTTGCAATTGACACGTCCATGAACTCCTACCCGCCTCTGGTGGTACTGCTTGGGAGTCACCTACAATGGAATGGACATGAGCAAGCACTCGAAGAAGAACAGACAGTTACCTTTTCCGTAACTGGTGTTCTTCGAGATGTTTCTCATGTCTATTCCATGACCCGTCCTCCTTCCCCACTGTCGGAGTTTCCGGCAAAAAGGAACTGAGGGTGGGGGGCGCCGGCAGCGCCCCTTATACCACGGCATACGTGTGCCACTCCAGAGGGTGCCAGAGCTGGTCCCCTATGGATACTGCTGAGGGAAAAACTTCCAGCACCGGTGTGTATGTGGCGAGCGCACACACACCTACAATGGAATGGACATGAGCAACATATCTCGAAGAACACCACCAGTTACAAAAAAAGAGGTCTTTTTTTGGGTTGCCCTCCTTACTGTGTATAATTATAGCGCTTGTCTGTCTTGACACAGCATGTCATTAATATGATTCTTCCATATATTGTGTTCTGTTTAGGTTCTTATATAGCCCTCATCACTGTAGTATCTGAGAGTTTTTTGCAGTAGTGCATTGAGCAATCTGATGAACATCTGTCATGTGTGGTTAACTTTTTCTCTCACCTTCTCCCCCGGGGTGAAGTCTTGTACAGTTTAGTATTATATACTTGTACATGAATACATGTTGCTTTATGTTTTGTTAGGGAAGGCAAAGGTACATTTCACTTTAAGTGGTAGATGCTCAGGTTTGTGGTGGTAGCTAGTTCCTGTGGGCGTTTATTCCACGGTCTGGAACTGTCTACCAAAGAAGGCTTTATCTCCTGCACAGGCAAGCTTGACTCTTAAAGTAGAAATACTAAAGGTAGTAAGTTCTGTTGTGCCTGAGGAGCAGAGTTGTTGAGAGAGCACTTCCTTCTGGTGCTTTAGGCAGTCTCTTCAATATTCTCGGCCTAGCCATTAAGCAACTTTGAAGATAAGGACCAATATCTTGAACTTGATTGGATAGTCTGTGGGGAAACCAGTGTCAGAGCAGAGAGCAGGTTTGATGTGCTCATCATAACCCATGTTGCTTAGGTGACATGCTTCAACAGTCTATACTCTGAGTTTCCTAAGCATTGATGGCTTCTTGTCCAAGTATATTGCATTGCAGTAGTCCAGCGAGGAGGTGATAAAGACAGTATAACTGGTCATCCTCCATAAGGATGGGATAGAGTCTTCAAGCCAACTGAAGATGGTAGAAAGCATAACTATTCATTTTTATAGCTTTCATCAGATTAACTGATTTTTGTTGGGGCTTCAAGTGGGAAACTGAGCCACAAATCCACTTTATCTTGAACACATTATAAGCATTACTACAATTATCAACACTTGTATCCATAATATTATCTTAAAACTAAATGCCATATCTGGATGTTCCCCAATTGTATTCATTTGGTCCTAGTAACTGGCTGTAACACACTATCTATTGTATTTAATTGTTCTTGCATGTGAATTCTATGGTTTGTGTGTTATTTTAATAAAGACTTTTAAGTGCAGATTTAATTTTACAATAGGTATTTTAAAGTTAGGAAGTAATTGTATAGCCTTAGTGCCAAAGCTTAGTTGACTTTTTCCTGTTACTGGCTCAACAAATTTGAGTATAGGTATAATTTTGAGTAATTCAATTATAGTTTTGAATTTAAGAATAAAATACCAATTGAGCTGATTGAATGGGCACACTTTCCCTCCATGATTGTATTTTTACTGTTGTATAACCACACAGTGGTCTTTATTTCCCACATGTTTTATGTCTATTCTAGGTACTCAGCTGTACTGGCAGTTGAGATTTCTTTCTTGGGTTTCTGTTTCATTATTATGATCTATACCACAGATTTGTTGCATGGCTCCTAGGGCATCACATCAACAGATCCATTTGGCTTGCACCTCTGTGCAGCAGTCCAGAAGAGGTGCTTGCCACCATCCATGTGTCTTCCAGTATGTGAGGTACATGGCTGGACATGTTCCTTAAAATTGGAGTCTTTGAGGATGCTTTATTGGCAGTGAAAGTGGGGGGAAAGACTTTAAAAAATAGCCTTTTGTATAGTAATTATAATTAAGAGGTGACATTGTTACCACAGCTAGATTCCAGAGGATATTAACCTCTGTGACTAGTTGTTTCATTCCTATACCAGTCCAGCAGATATTTGTTGGTAATGAGAAAATAAAACATAACATAAGAACATAAGAAAGGCCGTACCGGGTCAGACCAAAGGTCCATCTAGCCCAGTATCCTGTCTACCGACAGTGGCCAATGCCAGGTGCCCCAGAGGGAGTGAACCTAACAGGCAATGATCAAGTGATGAGGCTATGCATTTTCCCTATGCGGATATCTTTTAAAGCTTGTCAAGCATCTATCAATATATATGTACCCATTGCATTTCACATTACCTATAGCTATAGTGTGATTTTCAGCTTCCTCATTATTGTGACTGATTAGCCCTCTTCGGGGTTTCCATTAATACTTGGGCAAAGAACAAGAATTGGACTGGGGTGTATATTGATAATTAAAGATGATGGTCCCACAATATAAGCAAAATGCGTATCATCCCAAATGTAGCTAACGTGTCTTTCATACCAGGTATATTTCTGTTCTACAGGAGCTAGTAACTCAATGCGTAAGCAGTGGGTCTGAGTTTTGAATTCCTATGCTGACCCAAGGCGACTGCCTGTGCTATTTCTGTAGCAGCTAATTCCAGTACAAAAGGTTGTGACTAGTCAGACTGAACCAACACTGGAATTGAGGCTAATACCTCTTTCAATTTAGTGACTGCTTCAGTCACTTGTGGGTTCCATTCCCAACTATTACCTTTTTAAAGTAAACTATATGAAGGAGCAACTATTTCAGTATATTCAGCTATAAACTCCCAAGAGAAGCCTGTTGTTCCTAAAAATTACAGTTTGTTTTAATACAGTTTAATTTAGTAATTTAAAAAGCATTTTAGAAAATATTCCTATAACCATTTTGCAAAATATCAACAATATTATGTTTTCCCTTTAAACATTTTTAACCGATTAATGTGGGTTTTTGATGCTCCTCAATTGGCAAGTTATGCCACAAATATATAAACTCAGATTGTATTTGGTTTGAGGACTGATCCATTCATAAGTGTTTTCCCTCTATATTTTGAGCTCTTCAAAACACAGGTGCCTACAATATATAAAACAAAAAATTACGAAATAAACATATAATTTATAAGCCCCTTCATTTTCAGTTTAAACAGATTTTTACTGAAAAATTCCCGAGTTTTACAAAAAGTATTATTCTGTTTTTTCTGATTTTCAACCTACTTTTTGTTTTATTAGGAAAATACAATACATTGCATCAGATATATGTATTATGATAATACATTAGTCTGTGTGTATATGCAAAGCTGCCTTTTGAAGTAAGACTATGTATTAGGGTATGTCTACACTACGAGAGTAGTTCGATTTTACTTAAATCGAATATGTGGAATCGATATTGCAAAGTCGAACGTGTGTGTCCACACTAAGGACGGTAATTCGACTTTGTGAGTCCACACTAACGGGGCAAGCGTCGACATTGGAAGCGGTGCACTGTGGGCAGCTATCCCACAGTTCCCGCAGTCCCCGCTGCCCATTGGAATTCTGGGTCTAGCCCCCAATGCCTTCTGGGGAAAAAAATGTGTCGAGGGTGGTTTTGGGTAACTGTCGTCATCCAACCGTCACTCCTGCCCTCCCTCCCTGAAAGCGCCGGCGGGAAATCAGTTCGCGCACTTTTCTGGTCAGTGACAGCGCGGACGCCACAGCACTGCGAGCATGGAGCACGCTGCAAACATCGCTGCAGTTGTGGCCGTTGTCAACGCCTCGCAGCTTATCATCCACCTTTCCCAGCGGCAGATGCAGATAAATCAGGCGAGGAGGCTACGGCACCGCGGTGAGGGCCTGAAGTCTGAGAGTAGCACAGACCTGTCAGAAAGCACGGGACCCAGCGCCGAGGACATCACGGTGGCAACGGGTCATGTGGATGTTGTGGAACGGCGATTCTGGGCCCGGGAAACAAGCACGGACTGGTGGGACCGCATAGTGCTGCAGGTCTGGGATGAATCCCAGTGGCTGCGAAACTTTCGCATGCGGAAGGGGACTTTCCTTGAACTTTGTGAGTTGATGTCCCCTGCCCTGAAGCGCAATGACACCCGGATGCGAGGAGCCCTGACTGTCCAGAAGCGAGTGGCCATAGCCCTCTGGAAGCTTGCAACGCCGGACAGCTACTGGTCAGTCGCGAACCACTTTGGCGTGGGCAAATCTACCGTGGGGGTGGTTGTGATGCAAGTAGCCAACGCAATCATTGAGCTACTGCTCTCAAAGGTAGTGACCTTGGGAAACGCGCAGGCCATCATAGATGGCTTCGCCGCGATGGGATTCCCAAACTGCGGTGGGGCTATAGATGGAACTCACATCCCTATCCTGGGACCGGACCACCAGGCCAGCCAGTACATCAACCGAAAGGGCTACTTTTCAATGGTGCTGCAAGCACTGGTGGACCATAGGGGACGTTTTACAAACATCAACGTCGGATGGCTGGGCAAGGTTCATGACGCTCGTGTTTTCAGGACAGGTCTGTTAAGACGGCTGCAGGAAGGTATTTACTTCCCGGACCACAGAATAACTCTTGGGGATGTGGAGATGCCTATAGTCATCCTCGGGGACCCAGCCTACCCGCTAATGCCCTGGCTCATGAAGCCCTATACTGGCGCCCTGGACACTGAAAAAGAACTCTTCAACTACCGGCTGAGCAAGTGCAGAATGGTGGTGGAGTGTGCTTTTGGCCATCTCAAGGGGAGATGGAGAAGCTTACTGTTTCGCTGAGATCTCAGCGAAACCAATATCCCCATTGTTATTGCAGCTTGCTGTGTGCTCCACAATCTCTGTGAGAGCAAGGGGGAGACCTTTATGGCGGGGTGGGAGGTTGAGGCAAATAGCCGGGCGATTAGAAGAGCCCAGCGGGACGCGCTGTGCATCCGGGAGGCTTTGAAAGCTAGGTTCCTGAGTGAGCAGGGTAACCAGTGACTTTTCAGTTTGTGTACAGAGAAGCTGAACCTGCCCCCGTTTCTTTACCCACTAAATGTTCAGTATCCTCTCCAGTTACATACCCCGTTCCCCCCCTTCCAACACACGTTTAAAAATAAAATCACTTGAATTTTGTTAATGAACACCGTTTTCTTTATTACTGTTTTCGTGGGAAAGTGTTGAACCTGGGACGCAGACTGTGGTGGGGAGCGGGTGTAGTGTAGTGATGCAAATGACGCTTCCAAACTCCAGGAATGACAGGCTCCGCAGTGGTGGACTGGTGGTTTCAACGGACCCTGCCACCCCTCCTGTTCGGGACTCTGTGTGTGGGAGGGCTATGTGACTTTGTGGCAGGGGGAGGACGGTTACAGATCCCCTGCTGTGTGGCTCTGTGATCCAGGATAAGGACCGCTGCATAAGATCTGTAACTGCCCTCCCCCGCCACAAAGTCACAGAGCACCTCCCACCCCCCACAGAACACTAAAACCACCTCCCAGACTGACCAGGGTAACTAGTGACTGCAATGTGTGTGTGCCCTGCTGCTGAACCTGCCCCCGCCTCTGTACCCTGGTAAAGGTGACTGTCCTGTCCAATTACCAACCCCCTTCCCCCCCTTCAGACAGACTCTCCTCTAAAGAACATGATGGAAACAGTAATTAACAGAAATGTATTTTTTATTAGCAACTACACATGAAACTGGGGGGTGAAACTTGGACGGGGGCTTGGGTGAGGCGGGAAGGAAAGGACTTCCCAAATTTTGGGGAATGAGAGCCTTCTAGTAGTAGAGCAGTCTGCAGGGGTGGAGTGAGAGTTTTCACGGACTCTGCCACCCCTCCTTCTTTGGACTTTGGGTGAGGGGGGTATGGGACTTGGTGGCGGGGGAGGGCGGTTACAGATAGACTGCAGCGGGGCTCTGTCCTTCTGCCTCCGGTCCTGCAGAACATCCACAAGGCGCCGGAGCGTGTCCGTTTGCTCCCTCATAAGTCCAAGCAGCGTTTGAGTCGCCTGCTGGTCTTCCTGCCGCCACCTCTCCTCCCGTTCCATGTGTGAACGGTGCATTTGGGACAAGTTCTCCCTCCACTGGGTCTGCTGTGCTGCCTGGGCTCGGGAGCAGCCCATAAGTTCCGAGAACATGTCCTCCCGTGTCCTCTTCTTCCTACGCCTAATCTGCGCTAGCCTCTGGGAGTGTGATGCCAGGCTACGTTGGGAGACAGTCGCAGCTGTGGGAATGGGAAAAAGGGAGTGAATTCCTCAGAAAGATAAATTTAGTTGTGAACAAAGAACATAGTCTTTCTCTGTGAACAAGACCATGCACAGCACCTATCACATGCGCACTCAGGACAAGGTCGAATTTTCGGCCTTCGCATTCAGTGCCTGGGGTCTTGCAGTGCAGATCTGACAAGCGGGGCAGGACAGCGGAATTTGGGTAGCAGGCTGACATGGTAAGCCGTAGACTTGTGGCTGCTTAAAACTTTAATAGTTGCACTGACCTCCTTTCACATTGAAAGCAATGCCAGTCCCTGCTGCCAGCAATCCGGCAAGCATGAACTCTGCCCCTGTCCCACCCCCTCGCGGCTGTCCCAGGGAAAGATCCCTGTATGCTGCCCCTCTCCCGCCTCCACCGCGTGGCTGTAAACCGCCGGTTACAGCTCTGTAAAGGAACGTGCAAGCAGTCCCAATACTAACATTCCCCTACCTAATTCAAAGCAGGTCACCATGAGCGACATCACCCTGATGAGGATCTCAGACACGGAAAAAGAAAGAATGCTTCGGGAAAGCCTGCAAAGACCAGGGCCGTATGCCGCCATGCTCTGCAGGGCAATGATCCCGGAGTACTTGCTTGTCTCCTGGCGCGGAAATGTCTACTATTACGGAGGACCCAATAAGGCCGCTCTCCCCAGGAACCTGATGCAAAGGCTTTCCAATTACCTCCAGGAGAGCTTCGTGGAGATGTCCATTGAGGATTTCAGCTCTATCCCCGGACATATAGACCGCATTTTACTGTAGCTGCACTGGCAGGGACTAAACAGTAGAGCGGCTTGGGCAGAACAATCATGCTAAACCGGACATTGTTAGATTTTTTTTCAATAGTTGCACTGCCCAGGACTGAAACGTTAAGCGCCTAGGGCAAACTAATCATGAGAAACCCATTGTTGTTATTGTTAATATTCCTGTTCTGTTAAAAATAAATGTTTAGATGTTTAAAACACTGGCTGATCCTTCCCCTGATTCTGTGTCCAGGTTAACGGCTGGGGACGGTTGGTAGGGGATCTCTGTAAGGGTGATGAAGAGATCCTGGCTGTCGGGGAAATCAGCGTTGTAAGCGCTGTCGACTGCGTCGTCCTCCTCATCTCCTTCCTCATCTTCCCCGTCTGCTAACATGTCCGAGGAACCGGCCGTTGACAATATCCCATCCTCAGAGTCCACGGTGGTGGGGTAGTGGTGGCGGCCGCACCTAGGATGGAATGCAGTGCCTCGTAGAAACTGGATGTCTGGGGCTGGGATCCGGAGCGTCCGTTTGCCTCTTTGGTCTTCTGGTAGCCTTGTCTCAGCTCCTTGATTTTCACGCGGCACTGCGTTGCATCCCGGCTGTATCCTCTCTCTGCCATGGCTTTAGAGATCTTCTCGTAGATCTTTGCATTCCGTCTTTTGGAGCGCAGCTCGGAAAGCACGGACTCATCGCCCCACACAGCGATCAGATCCAAGACTTCCCGATCAGTCCATGCTGGGGCCCGCTTTCTATTCTGAGATTGCATGGCCATCTCTGCTGGAGAGCATCGTTGCCAGTGCTGCTGAGCTCGCCACGATGTCCAAACAGGAAATGAGATTCAAACTGCCCAGACAGGAAAAGGAATTCAAATTTTCCCGGGGCTTTTCCTGTGTGGCTGGTCAGAGCATCCGAGCTCGGACTGCTGTCCAGAGCATCAACAGAGTGGTGCACTGTGGGATAGCTCCCGGAGCTATTAGCGTCGATTTCCATCCACACCTAGCCTAATTCGACATGGCCATGTCGAATTTAGCGCTACTCCCCTCGTTGGGGAGGAGTACAGAAGTCGAATTTAAGAGACCTCTATGTCGAACTAAATAGCTTCGTGGTGTGGACGGGTGCAGAGTTAATTCGATGTAACAGTGCTAAATTCGACATAAACTCCTAGTGTAGACCAGGCCTTAGTCTAGAACAATGGTCACCAATCAGTTGATTGCGATCGACTGGTCAATCCTAGAGGATCTCCCAGTTGATCGCAATCTCTGGTGGCGTAGTGTGGCTGCCACTAAGGCACACTCCCTGCCTACCCCGGCCCCACGCCACTCCCAGAAGCGGCCAGCGCAGCCCCACAGCCCCGTGGGTGGGGCCAGAGTCTCCCTCCACATGCTGCAAGCACCTCCCCCACGGCTCCCATTGGCCGGGAGAGTTGTGTGGGGCGGGGCTTGCACAGAGGGACAGCGCGGGTTGGCCTCTTCCGGGAGCGGTGTGGGACTGGGGTAGGCAGGGAGCCTGCCTTAGCCTAACTGCACCCGCCGCCGACTGGGAGCCGCTGGAGGTAAGTGCTGCCCAGCGGGAGGCCACACCCCATCCCTGAGCCCCCTCCTGGAGCCAGCACCCCAAACCCTCTCCTGCACTCTGACCCCCCTCCTGCATCCCAAGCCCCACCCTAAGCCCCTGCTCAGAGCCAGCACCCGAAACCCTCTCCTGCGCCCGAACCCCCAGCCATGAGCCGCCTCACAGTGCCAGTACCCCATACCCCCTTCTGCACTCCGAACCCCCTCCTGAACCCAAAGCCCCAGCCCTGACCCCCCTCCTAGAGCCAGCACCCTGTACTCCCTACTGCACCCCAACACTCTGCCCCAGTCTTGACCCCCTTCCAGAGCCAGCACCCCATACCTCCTGCTTCAGCCCTGAGCCCCCTCCCAGAGCCCACACCCTGCACCCCACCATTCTGCCGCAGCCCAGAGCCCCCTTCTGCACCCCAACCCCCTGCCCCAGGCTCAGCCCAGAGCGCCCCCCCCCACACTGCCCCCTCCCAACCTTTTTCTCTGTTTCTAGCACAAACAAACATATTTTCATGGATCCTTGTGGTGAGTGGCATCCACCACTGAATTTGTCCTTCCGTGACTTAACACAAACTTTTAACAATTAGAGAGGTCTATAATCTTTAATGTTACTACTGGCCAGCATTTTAGCAAAAAGGTTTATAGGTTGAGGGGGAATACAAATCAGAATAGCCATTATCTTCTTCCGAAAGGTACAGATAGGACAGATCCTCACTAGTACCAATGTCCTTACGTTTCCTTAAATTCTCTATAGTTTGATTGCACTTTATATTCTTGGACATATTACTGTGTGTTCCGTCTTTCCATAACTGCACAATAATCTGTGTTGTGCTTAGTTTCTCACTGTCATAGCTCAGTGATTTTTACCAAGAGCAAATACTGTAGTTTGTCATTTGATCATTAGCCACAACTTCTCTATTCTGTACTTTTAACTGTTTGCAGCATTCTTTAACGTGTCCCTCAGACACAAAATTATTAAATATACTACTTCCATATACAGTTCATGGGAATTTTTATATTTCTTATTATTCCCAACTTTACTCTTAAGTCTTTTTAACTATGTCCCAAGGTTCTTCCTTGGGTAAGACTTTTCTATCAAATCCCTCTGTGGCAAATTATATTAACATACTCTTCCATTATGATTATGAGAACTTACTTTCTTGTCTCGGTGTTGGACAACACCATGGCTGGAGGCAAGGGCACTGTTCTCTACAGCCTTCCAAGCCTTGATAGTATCTGGAGCCTTCATAATCTTGAAGAGCCAGAAGTGGGAACAAGACATCATGGACTCATGCCACCTAGGGATGCCAATGTTGGATATTAAAGTGGGAAACTGAGTCACAAGTCCACCCAATTTAGGCTTAATCAATTTTTGCCTTTATACAATTTCAGACAGAAGTATTGTCACTTATAATGTCTGAACGTATGCTTATGCCAATAACAGACCAGATGGAATAGGTAAATGGGCCCAAATTACTGCATTCCAGGGCACTGGAAAGTTCTTCTACCTTCCATGATGATCATCACCTTCTCTGATCTCTTGGTCTAGTCCTTCAGTCCTGTTCCTGCAGTTTCTGGTGCAGTGTCTCTCTAGTTTGGGCTTTGTTCACTTGAGTCTTTTATACGTTTTTACATTACAGATTACTTAATTTTATCCACTAGGCTTTTACCACATCACCCCTTCATTTTTGTGTGTGCGTATAACCCATACAATATGCACGCGCAAACTTCAATTACCCAACTTCTGAATTTTCCTGCTGGTTTTGCAGTTTTGGGGTCATGTCATTCTATGTCACCCTGTTCCTAGCTTTCCCAGAAAACTGGGATTTTATATTTATCATTACATATTTGTATCTCTTGTTTACATCTTCCAACATGACACATTATGTGTCTTGCCAGCAATAATATCATTTTAAACAAAACAGCAATTTATATCAAAGAAGAATTGGCAAAACCACACTTATGCCAGGCAAGGCCTTGGTCTAAGTGTTACCTCATCTAAACCCATTCACTATCCATAATTACAAATTATTAAAATATAGCTTACAAAGCTCTTAATTTTACCATTTAGCAATTCTTCATTCTATATTTCAGTACACATATGTCACTTTTCTACCCCTTAATCTATTGCAGGAGTGGGGAGTTATGGAAAACACTAACCCTTTTCTGTCAGCATTTTTTATTGTCTTTAAACGTAGGTTTTCAAAGGCCCTTTTCATTCAAAGTGCATTGTTTGTGAATCATTACCAAAAAAACTTCATCAGAAATTTTCCTGTGTTGCATTTTGAGGGGTCTCAATTTTAGGGCCTTGACATTTAATGGTACTGTAACAGTACATTGTAATTAATGTTAGTTAACTTTTGTTTACCTTAAAATTGGTTATTCATGAATCAGCATTTGGGTTGTAGCTTTAATCTATTAATAAATGCTTTCATTTCAGATTTGTTAAACATAAAAGTTAAGTGTGGATGAAGTCTAAGCCAAAGCTGTTCATCCTTACCACCTGCATTGTTACCCTGTTTTCAAAAGCAGTTTGAGTTTTGCTGACTGATGAACTGCTTAAAATTTGGAACAAAAAATCTTCAGTATAAAGTCTGGGCAAACTTTCAAACTCACTTATGGGACACTAGAAGAATGATATGGGCAATGTAAGATTTATTTCTGAAGATCAGAGAATTGCAAATTTCAGGGCATAGAACTATTTTGGGTTGGAGGCAAATTTCCCTTTAAAACATAGAATGCTACTCAGTGTGTTTATGTAGGCATCCAGTAATGGCAGAGGAAGCAGCTGGAAATGACAGTAGTAAAATCTGTCCAGTATTTGTTATCAGTGTATCACAGGGTACCTGTGTTGTTGTTATTTGTTAAGCTCTTGGCCAAATTTTGACTCTTGTCCGCTAATGTGTGAGTTTAGGGAGATGAAATAATAATTTTTAATACTTGACTGGTTTTGTATAATTGAGACTACTTAGATTTGAAAAGTTAATTTGACATGAATTTTTCCATAATGTGGCTGACCACTTCAGGAGTAAGGAAGAGAAGAGTTAAAGCTACAGGAAATAGAATTTGCAGGTTTTTAAGGTTGCCTATGTCTTGTACAGCAGACCCGCTGTTCCCAAACTCTGGTCTATGGAGAGTTGGGTGGTCTTATTTCTATATGTGAGGGGAGACAAAAAGAAGCAAAATCTGATTGTGAGATTAATTCATTTGAGAGGACAAAACACTTATGAAACATGACTAAAAGTACGTAAATTCTTCCTCATCACTATTTTTTCATGTTGCATCAACTGCCAAAGTTTCCAAAAGGGAGATTTCTTGATTTTAAATGGGAGGGAGATGATCCATAATATGGTATCTCTATTAGAGATGAAACTTCATTGAAGCAACGGTTGATAGATTTTCTACCACAGGTGTTCATAAATTTCCTGTAATATTAATGGCAATGCAAAAAGTTAAGGCTTGCCCTCTAAAATAGTTTGGGGTCATAAATTTACTTTAATTTTTTTCTGTTTGATCCTTTAAATTAACAGAGAAGAATGCACCGATAGCCTTCCCCAACTACTGTAATGCTAAACGAGATCACTCTTTAGCATCACCATGCAGTGGTTTATTACTTTCTTTGTTTTATAACAGCATTTTTGTGTTCAATCTTGGGTTCCTCATCTGTTCGCTGCAGTACCTATTTTTAAGTAATGCCATTTTGGTACTGAGAGAGAATCTGTTGTCCATTGTTGGTATTAAGATGCTGATATGCAAGATTATATTTTTAAGAATCTAATTTTGAGCTATCTAGACTGACTTTGTCTAACCTTTTGGATTTTTGGTAATCTACATTTGAGGGGCAGGTGAACGTTTTCCCCCTAGTTTCTGTCTAGTCTGGCTAATATAGGCAGTGAGAGCAAAAGTGTTTTGAGGTGAGATCCCTTGTTCCAGCAAATACACAAGCACCAGTGTGTGCTTTTATATTTACACCCACTATAAGCACCCCTTTACGCTGACAGCATGGTGTTAAAGGGCCTTAAGATAAATGAGAATTGGGCATGTTGTGTGTTCATACACATTCCTTCAAATGTTCTTCAGTTTACAAGGGTGGATTTTTGCTTTTTTAATAATCCTTTTCCTCAAAGATTTGACTTTTGAACAACAGTAACTTTAGTATTAAACTTACCAGTAGTTTTAAATAAGTGATTTAGAAATCATAACTTTGATTCCACATTTAGTAACTGATAAAACTGAAACATTTAAACAGCAAGAGCAATTGCATTTTAAGAATGACATATTGGAAAAAAGAAAACTAGCTGCAGTCCAACTATGTTGAGCTTGAACTAAAGTGGTACAACTTCCCTAGTGGATTTCACAAATGGGACAGTTTGGAAATACTGCACATATTAATACACTGTATTAGCATGTACAGTAAAACTAGTGCATTATGTAGTAGGACTTTGTAGTTAAAAGTCAATTCATTATGTTTACTTCATTTGTTAGGTCTCCATCCACCAGGCCCTCCTTTAGCAAGACCTATTCTTCCTCGAGAAAGGGGAGCTTTGGATAGAGTTGTTGAATACTTAGTTGGTGATGGTCCACAGAACAGGTAACATTTTGCTAATGATAGTAAGTAACAAAGCACATGTACAATGAGTTAAAAGTCTGGTTTTTGTTTGTGCAGGATTAGATATTCTAGAATTCTGCTGCTTATGTTTGTTGCTGGCTTTATATACAGTTTTCCTAATGAACTGAACTCTCTTTTACCCCACTCTCAGGAGCGTAAACTCTAGCACGAGCAGTTTTAAAATGATAGTGCTCTAGTGAAAAAGAAAAGCCTGATTGAAGCGTGAGTGGGAGAATGAATTAAACTATCACCTAAAAACATCCGAGACTCTTAATCTTTTTTCATATGTCGTATTTTTAATTGCTTATAACTAATTGCCTGCTGAAGGTGTCCCAAACCCACTTGAGCTGGCCTGCTAACTCTGTTAGAGGAGCTATTAATCAGATCATTGTATTTCACCATAAAAGTTGAATTACCAGTATTTTTGATGTGGCTTCTATTGAGTCTAGTATGAAACAGTTAGACGCTTAAATTGCAGCTATGTGACCGGTTAAGCGCTAGCCATCTTGGTTTAATTCTTAAGATTATGATTAAAAACTTGTCTTTTGCTGATGTATAAGTGAAGAGACCCTGCTTACAGTACATTTTTCATAAATGAATTGGGCATTACTTGTTAATAATATTTTAAGTATATTAAAAGTTGCTCAGCTTAAATACTATACAGCAGTTCCATTGTCTCAATACTTAGCTTCAACTTAACACCTGTATTTTTTTTTTTTTTTTTTTAAGGTATGCCCTTATATGTCAACAGTGTTTTTCTCATAATGGTATGGCTCTGAAGGAGGAATTTGAATACATTGGTAAGAACTAACTTGCATAGTCTGTTCTTTTTAAAAAAAAAAAAAATACTTCTCAAATATAAGTTTTGTACTTCATTAGAGACTGTTACAGCACTGTAACATTTTGATTCTAGTTAAGTACTTAGTACAAGCTAAGAAATGCCACTTATGGTCATTTACTATTCAGTAGCTTAGGATACATTTTAAGTTTTAAAAAAGTACTTTATTACAACTTTTAGGCCAAGGATATTGTGTGTGTAAAACTATTCAGGAGAAATAAGCCTCTTCCAAAACATCCTTGAGAATCACTACGGGCTATGAATAGTTCTCAAAAGGGTTTTATAGCTAAAAACTATCTGACATTAAAGTGCTCCGTTTTACCAGAACTTAAAGAAAATCTTGTTTTGGCAAGAAGATCTCAGGGAGGCATCAAAACAGGAGTAGGAACAAGCCCTGGAGGTTATATGTCAATTTATGGCTGACAATAACTTAAGACAGACACAGTTCTTTATTGAACACATGATGTACAAAAGAGGCAAAATAAAACTACAGTAAGTCTAATGTTTAAGAGAGTTTCAGGCATCTCTCTTTTCTTTCCATTGCGCATGGGGGTCTGTCTCTCTGTTTGGGAGAAAATATACAGCACAATAGGCAATATATTATTTTATTTCTGATTGATATTCCAGCATGCATGCTGTGTATCAGTCTGAGCAACAAACAGTCAAAATGTGCAAGAAAGGGACTTTTGTTTGGTCTTTTGTAAAAGTGTATTTTTAAATTATTGGACAGCATATAATGTTTTTCCAACACAAATGTGGCTTTCCTTACTAAATGCCACGAGAGCAGATTATTTTTCAAGTAATAATGTAGTCTCCCATCGAGTTTGATGGATGAGGTACATTTAAGGACTGTAGACCTACACAAAGAATTTTTCAAAGTAGTAGCAAGTTGGTCGTAATTCTCTCATCCTTTTTGGTCATTTTGTCGGTGCAGATGGTCTGCCAAACAAAGATGCAGCACTTTGTGAGGTGCAGGAGAAACAATTGAGACAATCATAAGCCGATCCCATTGATGGCTAAAGTGACCACAGCCTAGTGCCTGGGCTGTGCCAATTTCACTTGCTAAGGTCGCTGCAGCCTGAAGAAGAAAGTGGCTGCTCCACCAAAGTCTGTGGGCCATGACTGGCTAGCTCCGGTTTTAATACAGAGTATGTCTTCTCCTAGACGAGCTGCCTACTGGGGCTAGGAGTCTTGTCTAATCCAGCAATGGACTGCTTTTTGTCTGGTCCCTAGTCTTTGACCTGGCTGGCTGGAGTGGTCTTACCAGAAGTTAAACTCCTGTTGGCATAGCTCTCCAGGTCATGAGAACTCTCAAGTCTTCCCACCACATCAAGGTGTAGCCCTCAGGGAAGGAAATGCCTGAGTAGTAATTGACAGAATAATTTAAAGGCAATGGATATCCATACTGGACTATTTATAAACAAAACAAAACCAAGAGAATGGTCTTATATTATAAGTCTTTAAGTATACTTTTCTTCCATACACAATGACTCCAAATCATAGATAAAAGATTCAGTTTATGCATTTGGCAATACTGTGTGTATCATGAGGTGCATGTTTTGTTGATGTTTGTGACACCCCTAGTAATGCCTTCCAGAAATGTTCACAAGTAGCAGCAGCAGAGCTGAAAGTGAACATGCATTCAACAGCGCACAGAGGAAAATCGAAGTAGTATAGAGGGGCCCGAGTAGGTTTGGTGGTGATGCTCTTAAGCCTGAAGTTGGGAGACATGCTACATAGCTCTATTAACCAATTTTTTAAAACTATTTTTTAATTTAAAAACAAAGGTCCTTTAGTGTCTTAATATTGTCACGTTGCTTTATTTTTTGGAAACTCAAAGTTTTATTTCTTGGGAAATATGTATCAGAACACTAGTATGTTGAGACTTGAAGTCAACTTAGTGAGACTATTATTGTGTATGCTTTTGTAAACCTTTGTGCAGCATTTAGGTGTGCATACTGCTTTTTCCTGAATCCTGCAAGAAAAACTAGACCGCAAGCTCCACGACTCCCAGACTTCAGCTGTGAAAAGAGGCAGCCAACAGAATTGCTGACTATGGTTGAACCTTTGCATTCTGGAGGGGTAAAACTTCAAGAGAATCCACCAAGGGAAGGTGTGTACTAATCCTGTGAAGCTTGCCATTATTAATTTTCATTGATATCCTTTTGTCACTACTCTTCTTGGTTCAGCCTTTTTTCCTTAAAGTGCAGCAGTTTTTAAAGTATTCTAACCTTTTTGTTCTCCTGTAGTGTGTGTATTTTGCATTGTTTGTTCCTTAGTGTTTGTAGTTTACTCTTCATTTGCATTGCTGAAGGGTTTTTAGCCATACAACTCCTTAAAATTCAGTCTTACTTCACTCATGTCTGGCAAGTTTATTTTCCCTTTGAAAATACTGTCTTATGAAATCCCTGTTTTTTATCATTGATAAACAAATAGCAAACCTAAACTGTCTATTACGTGCATAGTTAACAAGACAATCTGCCCCTAAGTGGTTAAATTTCACTGTTTTTTCAGCAGGTCATTTGGTTGAGGTGGGTTGAAATTCCTGCCTTTGTTCCTTAAGTTAGTTTTGCTATTTTCCCCAGGGCAGGAAAATCTTGTAAAACTGCCTTGCTTAAAATCAAGAGTTCAAAGACAAATTGTCAATTTTAATTTAACAAAGTTCCTTTTGAGAAGTTTTATAGTCTGCAAATACAGTAGGTGTCTAGTGTTCAACCAACAAGAAGATGCAATGTTTTCAGGAGAGTTTAGAAAATAGTTGTAATTAAAACCAAAGAATCTTCAGTTAGACTTAATTTTGATTACTTACTAAAGAGGTATGGATTTCTCTACGGTTTGGTTCAAACCAGACAAGATCTCAAGCATGTGGGGCTGGGGAGTATGGAGCAGTTCATGTCACTATGTGCTTAGCTGAAGAGGTTTAAAAGGCAGCTGACTACAGGAAATAGTTCTAGTAGTTTAACAAATAAAACTCCCTTCCGTTGTAATCTTTTCATGTTGGGGACAGAGTGGCATTGTCTTTCACTTTGTATGTGGCATGAAGAGGCAGGGTGATCATCTTTGCCATTGCACAGAGGACAGATTAATAAATTTGGGGTTTTTTGTAGTGGTGTATTAAGATCTTTAATGGCTTAAACTGGTTAAAAACACACACAATTAGTGTCTAATTACTTGCTAATAGTGCTGCAGTTCTCTAAAAATACCACTTGTACAGAATTCTCATTACTGATGTCTCCTGCCTCAGCATGAGTCATGTGGGAAACTGCCTCTAGGTCTTGAGAAATTTGATCCAGTGAGGCACCTGCAGGCTGGCTTGAAAGCTCTAACTTACTGAATATGCTCCAACTTCACGTACCTCAGGGTATGTCTACACCGCAAAGGAAAACCTGAAGCATGGAGTCTCAGAGTTCAGGTCAATTGATTCGGGCTCCTCGGCTTTGGGGTGCGGGGCTAAAAATAGAGGTGTAGACATCCCATTCGAGCTGGGACACAGGCTTCACCACCATCCACCCTCTCTGGCTTCCAGAGCCAGGGCTCCCGTGTGAGTTGGGATGTCTACACTGCTATTTTTAATCCCACAGCCTGAACCAATTGACCTGGGCTCTGAGATTTGGCACTGTGAGTTTTTCTTCGCAGTGTAGACATAACCTTAGAAGCTCCAGAACATTCTAGACAGTTCCTTTCTGATTGGTCAGCGAAGGAGCTGCTCAGTGGCTCTGATGTGGGAGTGCCTCTTGCTGCTTTAGCCCTTATTCAGGGCCTTGTTGTGTTCTCCAGTTTCTAGTCAATCCTACTTAATCATAAAATCATAGAACTGCAGGGCTGGAAGAAACCTTGAGTTTAGGCAGGACCAAGAAAACCTACACCGTCCCTGACAGGGTTTATCCAACTTGTTCTTAAAAGTGATGGGGATTTCCCATTCTCCCTTGGTAATCTCTTCCAGAATTTAGCTACACTTATAGTTAGAAAGAGTTTTCTAACATCTAATTTAAATCTCCCTTACTGCAGATTAAGCTGAAGGGAGGACAAGAAGTAGACATGGAGAACAATTGATCATCTTATTTATAATAGCCCTTATATTTGACGACTGTTATTAGGACCTCCTTCAGTCTTCTTTTCTCGAGCCTAACATGCCTAATTTTTTTAACCTTTTTGCATTGGTCAGGTTTGGCTTCAGCCCGGGCTCAAGCATGGTCTTACGTTGCAGTGTAGATGAACTCTAAGGAAGGTGTAGATCTTCTACTTAACGGGGAAGGAGAGCCTAATAACTGATGACATCAAAAAGGCTGAGGTGTTTAATGCCTATTTTGCTTCAGCATTCACTAATAAGGTTAACCGTGGCCAGATGCTTAACAATTAATATTAACAACAAGGAGGAAGAAACTCATGCAATTTGTCCATCTCTCCACTTTGTGTAGGATTCCTTTTTGATTTTTCATATAATTAAAGAGCTCCTGATGGAGCCATATTGGCTTTATTAGTCTTCCCACCTTTCCTACCTTTTAATCTCTTTAGCCAAGAGGTTTCAGGCTCAATCCTTTGCTGCACCCAGAGTTTATTGGGTGCAACTAAGTGAAGGAAGTCCAAAGTAGCTGTTTACAGGCCCCACTTGCTCTTGAAGCTGACTGTAACTGTAACTGTCCCCAGCATAGATTAAAGCAGCCCAGGGTGTAGTTGCTTTTATCTGTGAACTCAATCTTCATAGAGAGAAAATCTTGCTGGTGAAGCAAACTGTCTTTAAAGACGATACCTTGTAATTCTGCTTCTCTGAAAAGAAGTATTTTTTCTTTGTATTTTCTCAGGTATGTTACATTAATATTCCCTATATTGAAATGTATTAACTATGGGATCATCTTTCAACTGATTTTTTTAATCATGAAAATCATGATGGCCATCAATTTGGTTTTACCAGTGTGCATAGGCGGCGAGTTCCATACCCACATGGTGCTCGAGCACCAGCAATATTCAGAACCCAGGGGCCCAGCTCCACTAGGGTTACCATATTTAAAAAATACAAAAAGAGGACACTCCACGGGCCCTGGCCCCGCCCCTTTCCCATCCCCGGCCCCGCCCCAACTCCGCCCCTTTCCCAAAGTCCCTGCCCTAACTCCCCCTCCTCCCTCCCAGCCACGCGAAAAGGGCTGCCCGAGCGCTACCGGCTTCACGGTTTGCTGGGCAGCCTCCAGACCCTGTGCCCCCGGCCGGCGCTTCCCTAGCGCAGCTGGAGCCCGGGAGGGGAAGCGCCCAGCCGGGGGCGCAGGGTCTGGAGGCTGCCCAGCAAACCGTGAAGCCGGTATCGCTCGGGCTTCGGGCAGCCCCCATGCCTCCGGACCCTGCGCCCCCGGCCGGGCACTTCCCCTCCCGGGCTCCGGCTGCTGTGCTCCTCCCCTGATTCTTCGGCTCTGTTGAAGAGCCAAGCTGCCCGAGCGCTACCGGCTTCGGGCAGCCCCTATGCCTCTGGACCCTGTGCCCCCGGAGCCTGGGAGGGGAAGTGCCCGGCTGGCGGCTCAGGATCCGGAGGCAAGGGGGCTGCCCGAAGCCGGTAGCACTCGGGCAGCTCGGCTCTTAAACAGAGCCGAAGAGTCAGGGGAGGAGCACAGCAGCCACGGGAGGGGAAGTGCCCGGCCGGCGGTATTTTTCCCGGACATGTTCGGCTTTTGGGCAATTCCCCCTGGACAGGGGTTTGATTACCAAAAAGCCGGACATGTCTGGGAAAAACCGGATGTATGGTAACCAATATTTGGGGCCGGGTGTCCCCCCCCGGCCCCACCTGCTGCCCCCCCATGCCTCCCCTGAGTGTCCCATGGCCCCGAGTTGCTGTTCCCCCGCCTTCCCAGCTGGAGCAGAGCATGGGGTCTCTGTCTTTGCCTCCTCCATGCTGCTTCCCTGCAGCAACTGCTGCCACAGGGTCCTAGTGCCCCCCTGCTCCACTGCCAGGGCAGACTGACCCTGAGCCTGCCCTTCCCCCTCAAACCCTTTCATTTTCCAATGGGACCCCCCCCCCACCCGCAGTCACCACTCCTGCCCCATGCTGGGCAAGAAGGCAGCCCCATCCCTCACCCCCAGTGAAGCTACAGTCAGGGGCAACAGCAGGGGAGGAGGTGCACGCAGCACCCCATGGCACCCACCACGGGGGAGGCGAGGGAGAATCCTGGACCTGAGAGAGGCCCTAGGAGCACATGCAGTGACAGTGTGCTGCTGGGGGGGCAGGAAAGGGGGGCTCCTCCCCCAGAGCTTGCTGCTGCTGCTGGCAGGGAAAGGGCTGGGGGGAGTCCTCCTCTCTGTCCCCTGTCCCGGAGCAGCCTGCCTGCACCCCAAACTCATCCCCAGCCCTGCCCCACCCCAGAGCCCACACCCCCAGTCAGAGCTTTCACCCCCCCAGCACACCTTCAACCCTCTACCCTAGCCCTGAGCCCCTCCAGCACTCCAAACACCTTATCCCCAGTCCCAGCCAGAGCCCTCACCCCCCACACTCCTACTCTCGCCCTGAGCCCTTCCCACACCCCAAACCCCCCATTGCCAGCCCCAGACAGAGCCCCGAGCCCCTCCCACACTCCAAACCCCTCATCTGCAGTCACACCCCAGAGCCCTCACCCCTGCACCTCATCCCTCTGCACCCCTCCCAGAGCCTGCACCCCAATCCCCTGCCCCAGCCTAGGGCCTGCATCCCAGATCTCCTCCCTCACCCAAACTCCCTCCCAGAGCCTTGGGCAGGTGGGGGGGGGGGGGGGGGCGGAGTTTGGGCAGGGGCGGATTCTGGGCACCACCAAAATTTCTACAAAAATGCCACCCCTGCCAGTGTGATCTTGAGTTATATTAGTTAAACATGGAGTTGTTTATTGAATGCAGACCCAGATCTTCCTGCTGCTATTGCAGATAAAATTGTAAAGTATCCCTCCCTTGTATTAACCATTTCTTATTTTCCAAAGTTCTCTGTGTAGAATGCAGAGTCAGAATGCAGATAAGCAGGGAAGTCATTGATATAATTGAAAAAGGATTAAGGTGTTCTAAAACAAAACATGCAATCCAGATTGTCAGTAAGTTAATTGTCAATAAATAAAGTGTGAAAGTATAATCTATGTGCATCTGACTAAATTTTTAAAACAGGCTGGGATTTACAGAAGAAGGAATTAGGTTCCCAACACCCACTATTACTGGAATGTGGGCATCTAATTTCCTTATCTTCTGAAAATCTCAGCCATATAATATACTAGATAAATACTGTACCTACTGTCTTTTAATACATTATAATAGATGTATAAAACAAAATATTAATTCTCTAACTGTACTATCCAAAAGAAAATGTTTTCTTGTACCCATATTAGATGGTGCACTATAGGTTGATGCTAATTTGTAATTTTGTCATTATGCACAAACTGACCATGACTTGAGTCAAGGCATTTCATTTGAGCAGCCCTCTCTTATGAAAATAATACTCTCTCAATCTGTTGAAAAGCATTTTCAATAAGCCATTTTTTGTCAGATCTAATTTATAGCATAAACTCTGCTTACAGATAGTTTTAACCCATACTTATTTTAAAGGGTTTAATTAATGTAACTCTGTAAACTTAAGCTACTAAGCTTTCCTTTTAATGAGGTATAAACTGTAAGCAAGGCTTTTGCAGATCACCTATTAAGACGGTTCTCTCCTGGCAAAAAGTGGCATATTTAATTATAATTACAATAGATGTTGGCAACAGGAAAGTAACTTCTACCAAAATGTTGGCACCATTCAGAAACATGATTTGGATCAGTAACCCTGATAAACCATAGCCTTGGAGTAAGGCTAATGCCATTACCAACATAGCAAAACCACAGTCGCATGGGCAAAATGACTAACCACCTTCAGTAAAGATGACCAGGTCCAATTCCCTCCCCTGCCCCTCTCTCTCCCCCCTCCCCCTTTTGTGTTCAAGTATTCACTAGCCTGCTGCATAATCTTTTATGGTCACAGACCTAGAGGGATGGGGATAAAGTACCTGTTGACACTAAAACACTAAGGTGATTGCTCTTCTTTTCTCCATGAAATTGCTTCTGCAGATCTCAGCTCGATAGAGATTAGCCAGCAGAGATATTCCAGAGGAAAACTAGTTGAGCAAATTGCTCTCACATGCCTACCATCTTATCTTGCATCTGAATCAAAAGACTAGTGCTTAGTAAATGTTTGAATTGAGCTCCAAATGGCAGCCTCAATATATCTCAGTAATTGAGAAATTCATTAGGGAAACCATGGTAGCTGGCTTCCCTCTAGTAGATTAAAACCTGAGTCATTTTAGTACTAAAACTCCAACAGAATTTTTAAGAAGCTACAAAGCACAGTTGTATCCATTTTGCTCATCTGGTTTCATTTGAAGACAGAGCACAGAGTGCTTTAAAGTAATCATGTGTAGTCTTCTCTTTGTCTCCTGTTAGTTGGGATCAGCAGCTGTTGTTCTGTGTCTCCAAATGTTTCTGTTGAGTGCACCATATTTAATCCCTGTTGGAAAAAGCCAAATCTTGACACTGAAAATATTTGATAACCAAAAATAGAGCATAATATCCAATTAAAACTGTAGAAAGGCAGCAATGTGACAAATCTTGGAAGATCTGTGGTTCTGATTTACTTGACCTTGAGCAACTGGGATTCCAACCTGAGTATGGCACAGAATGCTTTATTGCATTGACAACCACCTGATGCAAACAGATCAGGTGTTCATTTTAAGATAGGCCTCAATCAGCTTTTCAGTACCTTAAATCATGAGGTGATGTTGAACATGCCCGGGATCTCTGGAGGGAATGGACAGAGCTGCACTTCCTTGCCTTAGTTTCTTTCTTCTTGATCGATCGTGGAAGATAGTATTGGATTTGCTCTTACCCCTCCCTCTCTCCCCAAGCGCTGTCATGGTATACCACAAGGATCTACTTTCTCATCTAGGGTGACCAGATAGCAAGTGTGAAAAATCGGGACAGGAGGTGGGGGGTAATAGGCTTCTATATAAGAAAAAGCCTCAAATATCGGGACTGTCCCTATAAAATCGGGACATCTGGTCACCCTATTCTCATCCCTCTTATTCATTGCATATATGGGGCTGCTAGAGTTAGTGACACCCAACTTTATTTTTCACCAATCCAGAGAGTATGATTCAGTGTTTTTTTCCTAGTATCTGGGTGCAATGAGAGTGAGCTGATTGAGACTCAGTCCTGAGAAGACTCGGGTAATTAATGGTAAGATGCAGTAAGGAAGCAGACGAGCTGGTGGAAGTTATCAGTACCCCTGATTGAGTGTGAATCTACAAAACTTGTAACCAAAGTTTGTAGTTTGGTGGTCTGATTAGATTACTAGGGGCTTTTGGATGATCAACTAGTGGCAGTGATAAGGACTTTTTTTCCTCTCTCTATTTGATTAGGAGATAGCAGTCCTCTCTCTGATGCTGACCTTGTCCTTGTTTCATGTTTTTGTCACCTGTACTTTATAATACTGTAATGTGCTCTTCAAAGTGGTCATACTTAACATTTGTTTGGAAGCTGCTTCATAAGTGTGGTATCTCGTGGCGAACACGTGACACCTGTGCTCCGGTATCTGCACTGGATGCCTATTGGCTTCCAGGCAGAGTTTATGGTGTTGGTTTTGACCTATAAGGCCCTAAACCTAAATGGCCAAGGACCTTCCTGTCTCGTTATACCATATTGCCACAATTTGAGATCTGCATAGTTACTCAGTTTGAACCTTTGGGTCCTTTGGGAAAGCATCCTCCCCCCAACCCCCCGGTACACAGCTTCATTCTAAAATAACTCAGATCTGATCCAAGCATCCTACAAAGTTCCTCTGAGTTGATATTTGGGTAGAGCTGTGATTGTAGGATTTTTGTTTGGCAGATAATATGTAATATGCTGACTAGTGACTGGTGTGTGGAAGAATTCTGCTATATTGATTTTATTTTTGTAATTGGCTTTTGTATTGTGCATTTAGCTGATGGCAAAGGCACCCATAGCCCCAAGTGTACAGTCTTTTACATTTGAGTTTTTAAATAAAACAAAATTGAATCATTTTAACAACAGAGATATCTAATCTCCTCTCCCCAAGGAGATCATGTCTTGGAAGAAACAGTGGAAGCAAAATACATTGATTTATGTAGAAGTCTCTGACCACCTTGGATGCAAAAATGTATCTTGAGGATTTAAAGCCATGTTGTCTTTAGGAAAAATAGTGTAAGGCTGAAGAAGAACCCAGTAATCTTAGTAATATTGCTAATGTGTCTGAAAGGAACATGTAAAATTAATCAGAGCCATACAAGTGTTCCAAGGGTTGATAGGATTATAAATTGGGAGATAAAAATGAGTCCATTTACTAAGGGATGGGAGAAAGCAGATAAGCCATACTAGCTGCTGAGAAGCCATCCTAAACTTCCTTTTTTCACTGTTTTTTCCATTTTCAGTGCTCAAAAATGGGACAGAAATCTTTTTCCCTGAGGACAGTTGGAGTAAAACTTCTGCCCCAATAAAGCTCTGGTTCTAGTTCCATGGCTTCTGTCTGACAGGGACATGAGTTATCCATTAGAAACTTGTTATTAGAAGGACCCCGGAGAGGAGATTAGGTTTTGATATGCCATTAACTCAATGTAAACTTTAACTTCCAAGACCTATCAATCAAAGGTGATTGCAGTGCTGGAAAATATTGGAACAAATAATCCAGAAAGGTAGAGAAAGTCAAGGAGTTTCATATGAGCTCTAGGTCCCCTATCCTATCTTAAGACTGATTTTTTTTCCCCCCCATAGAGATTTTATTGGTTTTCTTGCATATCAGAAGTGGAATAAAAACCATTAAATTCAAAAATCTGTATACACACCCACACATGGGCACATCCCATATAATTCACTGCCAAAGTACAGAAATCCTGCCTCACTGCAAAGGGGATAGGGGGTCCCCACACACCAAAGCCCCCACAGGCGGTATAGCGAAAAGGACGTCTTCGCTGCCGCAGGGCAGCTAACGGTAGGCAGGCACAGTCCTCACTGCACATCAAGCAGGAGAGGATGACTGCACATCTGACCCTTCCTAAACTGCTGATCTGACAATGGTTTAGGTATCTGATGTTTTGAGATACCCAACATGAAGTGTTCTTCCACCAATCACCTCTTCCATGAGGTGACTACTAGAAACAAAAAGATGCTCAAAGTTTTTTTTTTTTTTTTTTTTTTTTTTTAATGGCAGTTGGGGCAGGCCAGGAGATAGGCCAATGTGGCAGATGATCTGATATCTTTATTTTTCCTGGCTCGTCTATTTTACCTGTAAAAAAGTCCTACCCTTCAAAAGGGAGATTCAGAAATGTAGACTGAAGTTCAGAAGACAACCATGCATGTTTCTAAGACTAAGTGCTGACCTCATTGTTTGGCTACCTACCAGATGCTCCAGAAGAATAGACACTGGTTCAAATGTCAGATATGTTTTTTGAGATACTTGCAGCAGAGACATAGTAACTACTATAGGGGAATAAATCTAGCTTGGTTTGAATGACAGCTCAGAATGACTGATCAAGAAACTGGATCTGAAAGCAAACTTTGTTGGCAAAGAATTGGCTTGTTTCTTAACCAGTAAGGCTTAACATCCTCTAGCTCTGTAAGAGAACAGCACTAGGGCACCATTTCTTAAACCCGTAAGATATTTTCTCTGGAAGAATAGTATTTCTGCCTCCAAATGTCTTATGTGCTTTTTTTCTTCAGACCTCCTGACACTGGCACAGAGGACTGAGGAGATGAATCAGCTTTTCTTGGATTCAATTACTTCTAATATGACTTTTTTTCAGTGTAAAAATGTCCTAAGTTGTTGACCCTTTTACTCAGTTCAGTCTGACTTGCTGAGGAGCTCTCATCTACCTCTTTGGCAAAACTGCAAAGGGCATATGGATGCAATTGCTGTGTAAATGTTAGGCTTTCTCCTTCAAGAAAAACTAAAATGCATGTATTCCTTCCTTCCTTCATGGTATAAAAGCCATGCACACGGAATACCTGTGAGACAAATATCCCTCAGGCAGGTATTTGAGACACTGGAAAGTGCAAACCTCACTAGTGCACATTTTTAAAAGTCAGATTATTTCACTGGGTCTGCTACAGTGGAGAAGAAAACCTAGCCTTTGAGAAAATTCATATAAGGTCAAAAACTTGAGTTACTTTAAGACCTTTGGTTGCTTTTGTCAACTCCTAAGCTATCCTGCATTGTACCAAGAATAATAAAAATAACAATGAGTTTGCCCAATGCAAAAGAGCAAATGAAGGTTCTGAGATCACTTCTGTCAGTGGAAGGAACTACTAAAGAAATGATTAGAAGGTTGGGGTATGTGTTAGTGTTAGTGTTATGCTTCTGTTTCAGAATGTTTCCAAGCTAGGTGACGCATGCACTGCCCCTCATGCTTTTACTACTAGTAAAAGTTCTGTAGTTTGCAAGTCAGGGCATGAGACTCTTTAAAGCTGGGAGTTGAAGAGTTGATTTAACTCAGTAATCCTTATTTAACCGGTGGCTGGTTCTTCTGAACATTTAAAATTCACTTAATAAAGAGACTCCATACAGCTCCCCAAAATGTGCACTTTGGTAGTATGAGATTTGCCAGTCAATCTAAATGTGACACCATGGAGCTGACTACATGACACAATACTGATGTCACGTGGTCTATAAAACTGAAACCTGGCATTCTGCGTTGAAAATAGACATTTTGCTTTGTGTGTAACTAAATGAAAACTTTCAAATATTACCTTCCTGTGTCACACTTCACTCTTAGTGAGTAAGACATATGCATCCCCGGACTCGAACTTGAAACTTTTTGGATGACCTTTATTATTTAGAGTGAAATACTGTTAATACCGGATAAAGCACAGTACAATGCAGAAAAGCTTTTGTATACAGTAACTTGTTCACATACCTTTTATGTATATCCCTGAACTGTAATTCTGCTGCTCCATTCTTGTCATACAGAATTGACATCCTGTGGAGTGCTAGGTTGAATTGAATTAAATAAACTTGTTTCACTTTTGATAACCCAGGTTTTCAGAGAATTTTTGAATTTGAAACCATTTAATCATATACTGATTTTTCTAGTTCAGAAAGATTTAAATTCCCTTGCTTCTAAGCCTTTGTGAACAGAGTTATGAAAAGCCAGAATTCTTGAAATTCTGCTGCTAGTGGTGGATTCCTTGAGTGTAGAATTACAGGTGGCTGGATGCCATCACTGCTGCAGAAGTGTTACAAAAGCCTCTTGCTTCAGAATTTGAGAGACTAGGTAATAGGTTGTTTCTCTGTTCTCTCCTTTTTCCCTCTCCTTCCTCCTGCTGTTCCTCCCGACACTCAAAATCTAAGAATCTGGTTTCATGTGTTGCTACCACAGCTTCTTAAAAAATAACTAGTTGCACGTTAGGTTGTAGGGGGATTCCTTTCCACTTGGTATTTACTTATTACATGATTTTTGTGAACTCCCTCATAACAAATGCCTACCATCTTAGTCAAACTGAAATCATAATATTGTGAGCTCACTGGTTGTTGTGGGAAACATTCCCTACCGCAAAGGTAGGACAGTTGACTTCATTAGCTGACTGTGAAGAAGGCTCTGTTTACATGTTTTTGTTAAATACTAAACGCTAAGCAAGGATGTTAAGAAATGCATGGCTGTTGGAATCAGGTTTTTGTTAAGAGTGCTATAATATGGTAATGGCTTTGACATATTAAAATCTGTCTTAAGCAATCTACAACAGTTGTGTGGAAGGCCGATATATGTAGGTGTATTTTCCTTCAATTAAATCAATCAAGGCTAATTGCTAATACTCAAAGACTTCAACTAAATAAGATATTTGCATTGTAATATTTTGTCCTTTTCAATTTCATTTTCAGAGTTTTAGCCCTCTATAATTACAGCTTTTACTAGCATTTAAATTGTTACTGAGATCTAAATGACTTTAGACATTAATCATAACCAATTTGTTATAATGTAAAATTAAATCCTTGTATTTGCACATGAAAGCTTTAAACATTAGAGTTTGTTATATAATAGGTGGAGCTGTTATAAGACCCTGTTTTTAGTTGCATATAACTTTGCCAACTTTTAAGCATTTATGCTGAATTTTTTTATGCATAGTGTCTCCTCAGGTTGAATATTTTTTGAAAGTTTCAGCCCAAACAGTTCAGCCCTTTGCCAGAATTATTTTTAAATGATAAAAACTTACTTTTTACTTACCTTTTCACATTCTTGGAATCTTCTTTTGAGACCTCTAGTGTGCCTCTATGCTTCAGTTCAGGGGCTTGAAATTTGGCAGGGGAGTGGTCTCTGTATCAAGAATGTGCCTTTTGCTTTCCCTTTGAAAATCCACCCAAATTTGGCTGCTATAAGCTTTTGAAAAATTGCAGTTCACACATGCTCAGACTTCTTGGTGGAGCTGCTAAAATCTCCAGGCTACGTTGCGGCTGGGCACTGGAACTGATAGCAGGGGAAGGGTGTGTCTCCTGTGCTTTCAATGGCACTCCCACCCACTCTGGGGCCAGAGCCCATGGAGGAGAAAGCTACCTGACTTGAATGCAGAGAGGATAAGAACTGGGCAAAGAAAGGAGTAGATTCAAACAAGGAGTATGAGACAGGGACTGAAGTGAGGTATAGAATAAAATCTGGGAGTTGGGAGACTGAGACTGGGACAAGGAGCCAGGGCGTGGGGTGGGGATAAGAGAGACACACTAGATGAGGAGTCTGGGGAGAATAATTGGGACTGGGAAACCAGTGCGGGCGGGAAGGACTAGAGGCCAAGGAGGAGCGGAGAGACAGATTGAATGAGGAACTGGGAGATGAAACAGACTGTCTGGGCCAGGAAACGGGTTGGGATGAGAAGCCTGAGGAGTGGAGTCTTAGACTCATTAGACAATGAGAATGAGGCTGGGATGATGAGATGGGTGGGGAAGAGACTAGACAGGGACTGGTTAGAGGGACAGAGCAGAAGGAGTCAAATTGGAGGGAATGTGCAGAAGCCTGTGCCCACTAGACCATACTCCCCTCTAGACCCTGGAATGGAATCCAAGATGCCTGAATCTCCCCATTCCTTTGTGGTCAGCAAATATCTGTGAACCCCCCATCAGTATGTCTTACCACTCTGGTGCTGATCCATGTAGAGGATGACAGCCTTCTACTCAAGTATCAGGGGGTAGCCGTGTTAGTCTGTATCTACAAAAACAACAAGGAGTCTGGTGGTACCTTCTACTGCTACCATTTACAACATTAGCTCAAGTGGCAGAGATCAGTGTGGTGGCTTTAAAGATTCCAACGCTGCTGGTGAACCTCATGAGTGTCAGTATGATGCCATATAATGGAATTTGTTTTTATAGTTTGCTTTCTTAAAGACCTAGTAAATTATATTTTAAAAAAACTACATTAAGGTTGCAAAGTTGAGCACTCAGAAGTTAGGAAATGCCAGAATTAAGGTTGTCTGTCCAACTTTAATTTGCTCCCTTGTGATAGCCTTATTATATGATCACATATAGTTTTTTCCAGAGGACCCCTGCCTCATTCAATATGCAGGTTAAATGATGCCCAGCTAATGAGAAGTATTAAATATTTTGTTTCCTCCTCATTGTTCAGTTAGTGTCCCCATGCCTTTACTGCGCAGTATTGAAACTCTCCTCTGAAGACAAAATTATTAATTTGCTCGGGGGGCCTTTCTGTGGTGCTCATCACTGTAGTATCTGTGTACATCATAAACATTAATGTATCTTCATAACACCTGTGAGAGATGAGAGGGAAGTGATATCCCCATTTTACAGATGGGAAGCTTGGAGATTAGTGGACACTTCTGACCTTAACTTTCAGTGCTCAACTTGAGCTGACTAGGATCTGATTTTTCAGAGTACTTAACCGTTCATATGATCAGAGTACAGCTGTGACTTCAGTTGCAGCTATAAGTGCTCAGTCTTCTTGCAAATCAGACTCAAATCTGGATCTCAAGTTGTGCATACAGAAAATAAAGCACACAAAATTAGTAACCACCTGTGAAAAGTTGGTTTAAGTGACTTGCCTAGCATCACACAGGAACTTTGTGTAGAGGCAGGGATAGAATGCAGTGTTTTCCAGGGCAGCATTCTTAACTGAGACACCACCCTTTCTCTTCCTGCATCCCCGCCTCATTCATTACACACCTGGACTCTGATCAGAGGGGCTAGGTGGACCCTGCAACTGTAGGCCAGTGCATGGGGCTTTCCATCCTGCACATCACCTGTTGTGCACTCCAGGAGCTGAGGGCAGCCTTGCTTCCTGCTTCTCTCGCTTTTCTCGAGCGAGTCCTGCAGGAGGGTGCTTCCCTCCCATCCCTCACCTCTGCCCCTCCGAAACTCATCATTGGACCCTTATCCTGCAAGCCTCCCCAGCCATTCCCAACATGCTACCTGAGCCAACTGCACAGCATCCAGCTAGTCTGCCTCCGAACCCTGCCCAGAGAACATCTGTATGTGCTCATGCTTCATACTATCCACATCCTCACCTTTGTGTCCTGCCCTGACACCAAGTGGCAGGACCTGCTGCCACCAGAGGAGGGTTAAGAACCCTGGCAGGCCAGCCTATATTCCAGTCTGGTCCCACAGCCTGCCAGGGATATCAGTTGGTGGCTCCTCCACAGAGCTGTGAGCACAGGCATGTACGTGGTGCAGTTCACGAAATCCCCTGATGCCTGCCCCTTCTGCATTGAGGAGACCCTGGTGCACATCAGGTTGCAGCCCCTCTTCCTCAGCAAGAGGCTCTGGAGGAGCCGGTTCTGGCCACATTTTTTCCCACACCTCCTGATCTATGCACACCGCATCTGTGTCCTAACAAAGTTGCAGGACCTCCTTATCAACCTCCTCCTGGTGCTGGCCAAGATGGCCATCCATCATTCCAGGAGGAGGAAGCTAGACAGAGGGGTGTTCTGTGACCATGGGGCCTATTTTCAGTCCCTTTACCGCTTACGTCTTTGGGCAGAGTTCCTCTGGGCAGTGTCCACTGGCTGCCTAACCTCCTTAGAGAAGCAGTGGGTGCTGTCTGGGGTTCTCTGCTTTGTGTCCCCCTCTGGATCTCTTATTCTTTACCTCTGATCTCACTCCCATGCCTGTTTTTTCATTTGTTGTCCCCAGAAATCAACTGTAGTCTGGGCTCATTAGTTCCTCCCCCGTAGTTGAGGGGTTGGGCCTATAGTTATAGGCAGGCCTAAACCCCCCTGCCTCCAGTACTATAAATATTACACACCTTCTAGCTTCTGCAAGAGATGAGGCAGGGGTCCTGTGGAAAAAATGGTATGTGAACACACAAAAATCAGATCCTAGTCAGCTCAAGCTGAGCTGCCTCATCTCTTGCAGAAGCTGCAAGGGGTCCTACAAACAGCCTCCTTCATTGCCCAGCTCTGATTTAGTTCCAGAGTAGGGCTGTCCTGTCCATGGAATGAGGCAGGGGTCCTGTGGAAAAAATGGTATGTGAACATGTAATTAAAGACTATATCATAATGCATATGCACAAGGGTACTGAATTAAGGTTGCATAGGAAACCTTAATTCTGATACTTAATTTTTGAGCACTTAAATTCGCAATTTATAATAACATTCTTGTGTGTAATCTTGTATCAAATGTGCTAGAATATATAAATGCCTACCTTGATAGCTTTGAATTTTCAATATCTCTTCCTCCCATTGTCTACTTTTCTCTCCCCCCACAAAACTCTGCAAATTCTTACTTTTGGCCTTACCATTAGAGAAATATCAACCCATTGCAAGTTGGTCCTGGTATTTATAAAGAACTTCTATACAGTGACAGTACCCTAAACCTGTGATTAGAAAATGTTCAAGTCTAAGTCCCACACTTCCTTACAAACGTCAACTGTGTATTCAGTATTTCTGGAAGTGATCAAATGATTAATTTAATCATTTTTTTTTCTCAGAACCCATAGAACAAATTACACATATTATTGAGGCAGACCAGATAGATGGTGAGGCATCGAGTACTGAGCAGCAAGGGGTTGAATTATCTGAAGAGGCTGTGAAAGAAGAAACAACAAATGAAAGTGAACCTTCAGTTACGAAAATCGATTCCGCTGTTCCAACTGAACAAAGTGATGAGTCTGTCCCGGAAGCAGAATAAGTACTTCAAGTGCCTTCTGTAGCTAGTTCTTTTAGCTTTGTTCATGCCAGTTGTTACTCTTCAGGTGGGCTTTTTGAAAATGGTACAAATTAAAATCACTCTTGAGCTCAGACTGCCTCACTACCACAGTACGTCGAAGCTATGTGCACTACTGTGTATTGAAAATTAAGCATGTATTCTTTCAGTGAGCTAATGCATTGCAGAATGTACAGTTGGTTGAAGTCTAACACAATCACAGGTCGCTTTAGCTTAGTTTTGTATATTTGAAAACTAAAATTTACCTACAGGTTTATTTTCCATACACTTAACCAAATGCATACTAAGTTTTAGGTTATTGAACATAAGCTGCAGTAATTGGCAACAACTTGTCTAGTGGAGTTTTGGTTTTGTGAACTTTTCGATTTTTTTTTTTAATGTTTACCCATTAAAATTGATTGAGTGACTTTTAAATATCTAGATGTTTACAGGCTAAAATGTCTTTAGGCATTCAGCTTAAGCAGTATGAAAGTGTCATTATAACTGTAACAGCTTAGTCATTGTCTTAACTTTTTTGACAGAATGCAGTTAAACAGCACTAAGCTGTATTGTAACTCCTTTGGCATTACCTATGTGCAGATGGGCCGAAGGCACATGATATACAAAATTAGTTTGTGTTTACATAAGGTATAGGAAGTCTCTACTTGACTGTACTTGAATACTGAGAGTTATTTATACCTGTATAATAATGACAATATATAAGTGAATTTTGTGCCTTTGTGTTTTTTGTTAAAGGAAAATAAAGACTATCTAGCAGCAATATTTGCTTTGTATTTTCCAGAAATCATGGGAAAACTTCATGTGCTATATAGCAACTATAACAGTTTCTGGAGACTCTTGAAGGAATATGTCAATTTGCTTTATAAAGAACATGTATTTTAGTACTTATGTGACTTCGCTGGTAGAATTGAACTGGGCTGGTAATTAACCTAGAAGCTTTTTGTAGAGTTATGTTAGTACATTCCACTGTTTTCTAAATGTGCCTAATTTACAATTACAGTTTTTTTGGTTAACAGCACATTGAATTACTAAGGCCATGTCTACACTTACCAGGGATCGACGCTGCTGCAATCGATGCAGCAGGGTCGATTTAGAGGGTCTAGTGAAGCCCTGCTAAATTGACCACAGAGCACTCTCCAGTCGACTCCGGTACTCCAGCTCCCCGAGAAGAATAAGGTAAGTCGACAGGAGAGCGTCTCCTGTCAATGCAGTGTGGTGTAGACACCACAGTAAGTTGACCTAAGCTACGTCAACTCCAGCTACGTTATTCACATAGTCATAGCTGGAGTAGCGTAACTTAGGTCAACTTATCCTGGTAGTGTAGACAAGGCCTTAGTTGTTTCCACTTAGCTGATTACTGCAGAGCTGCCATTATGTTTTAAAAACAAAACCTTGTAGCACAGTTGAGTGGTTCTACTGCTGGAGCTGCCCTCCTAAGAGTGGCATGTAAAACAGAGATCCTGGTAGTTGGTGGTCTTTAAAAATTCTATGTAGTACTTGCAGAAAGGACTTTGATCCACATCATCCTAACCAATTTCCATATTGGCTAGTTATATTCTACCTGCCTAAAATTATCCTTGGAGTTTTAATTAGTTGCTTTACACTGTTAAGCTGATGTCACATTTCACCCCCGAGGTGGTGATATTTCATTGGTTTGTGTATGTAGAATGTATGACTATTATGTATTCTCTTATATTAGAAGTCTTATTGACATGTTTGGGATGGCCTGAACAAACCATTTGTGTCTGACACAGAGTAATGCAGGCCATCCCAAATAATTGTCAGTCAAACCTCTTCCGCACCATCATGTACTCTGCATGTGCCTCGTTGCACAGAAAAAATATTTTCAAGTATTGTTAAAATATTAATATTTTCATGAGGTAATATCTCTTATTGAGCCAACTTCTGTTTGTGGAAGGGGCAAGCTTTCAAGCTCTTCTTCAGGTCTGGGGAAGGTAACCAATGTGTCCAAATTAAATAGAAGTTGGGACAGATAGTTAGGCATAAGGGGTTCATGCATGCTATAGGAGACAACTTAGAATGAAGTGGGCAATTAAGGGTTAGCAGGCAGTAGTGTGTGTTACAAATTGTTTTAATGAGCCATACAGCCAGTGTCTCCGTTAGGTCCATGTTTTTTAGAGTACAGCAGAGTTATTAATTTAAATTTCCAGGCTCTCTCTGCAGGTTTCCTTTGAGGATTAGGACTGAGAGGTCAGACATGGAGTGATTGCTTTGTGAAAAGTGTTCACCGACAGGTGATGGGGTGTTTTTGTCTTTTATGTCCTCTCTCATTTTTTCTGAGAGAGTTCATTTGAGAGCTTAGTGATTGTGTGGTTTCACCCACATAGTAGTTGTTGGGGTATTTGATACACTGATTGAGGTACACCACATGTTGTGATAGGCATGTGTAGGACCCATGGATCCTAAAAGGTGTGTTTTGCGGGGGGAGTAATTAATCCTCGTAGCAGTTTTTGTGTCCAGGCTTGCAGGTTTTGTGTCTGTTGTGCTGGTAGGGTTTGGTTCCACTTTGAATTGGTATGTCCTGGTCTGTGGGAAGCTTGCTTCTGATGATGAGCTTGGCAGGTTGGTGTGCAGTTGTTTGAAGGCTACAAGAGGAGGTTTGGGAAAGATTTCTTTCAGGAAGTGGTCCCTATCAAGTATGGATTGTAATTATTTGATACCCCGTATGAGTTCTAGTTTGGGGTGGTGGGTGACAACTTAGGGGTGTGCTGTCAGTGTGGTTTTTTCTGTATTGAAGCAGGTTCTCCCAGGGTTTTTGGGTGGCCATTCCATGATATGATCTACTTCTCTGGTGGGCGAGTCCTTGTTTGGTGGAGGTGATTTTTAGTGAGTTTAGGTGTGTATCCCAGACTTCCTCTTTGGAGCAAATTGAGTGCCTGTCTGTACATAAAATATCTTAGTGTATCTGGGGTGGTCACTGGATGTGTGGCAATTAGTATGGTGATCCACGGGTTTCTTGTGTGTAGTGTTCCATTGCTGAAGCTGATCGTGGTGTCCAGGAAGTTGATGCTAGAGTGCGAGTATTCCAGAGAGTTCATTGGATGGGTGGTGGTGGTGGTTGAAGTTGTGGTGGAAGTCTGAGGGAGTTCAGGTCATCTGTCCAGAGGATTAAAATATCGTTGATTATATTGTTAGTTTCATGGTGCATTTTTCCACTTCATTTTAAGTGGTCTCCTACATGTGAGAACCTCTGCTTAACAATCTGTCCCACCTTGTATTTAGTTTGGACACTCTGTTACCTTCTCCAGACCTGAGGAAGAGCTCTGTGAAGCTTGAAAGCTTGTCCTGTCCATCAACAGAAGTGGGTCCAATAAAAGATATTATCTCACCTACCTTGTCTCTCTCATATCTTGGGGCCGACACGGCTACAACAATGCTGCAAACAACATTTTTCATGTCTTTCTGTCTGCAAAACCAGTTTCTCTTGAGTCAAATTGTACACCTCAGGAGGATAGATGAAATTATCCCAAAAAACAGTGTACTTTTCTGCTAAATATGATTTTAGGTTTCATATATTGACAAGTGAGAGAGACACAAGTAGTTTCATTTGAAAGCTGGTAATCTTCAGTTTTCAATTATATGCTATTTTTTGACCTTCATGGTTAAGATATCAAACTTGAACCTGTCATTGACTAAGGGTTGTGTTGCGGGGAAGCCCCATATTTCGGGGAAATATTTTTATGGAACATGTTAATTGCAGCTGCCTTAAGATGCTCGTGGATTGTTAGAAGTAGGCCCCGTGGGCAGAGTGCAGATGAGGTAGTCAAAAGAGCATAATAAATGCAATGTTTGTCATATGACTGGCTTCATGTCATTTCACTAGCACATGTACACAATATGCAGATATTGATTTAGTCTATGCTGGCATCCAAAATGTGCTCTCAAATAAGACACACTGTCTCTGTCTTAAGAATGTACTGTCTCAGACCAGAGGGTGGAGAAAAGGGATACAGTATACAAGCAAAGTGCTAAGGGGGATACACATACATCTTACTAGAAATATGTTCAACATGCTAAATTTCCCATCCTAAAATATCAATTAATTTTTTGTAAAGTGTTATGGGAACTATTTGGATGAAAATGATCTAAAAACGCAAGAGTGTTATCTTGGTACAAGTACATACCTATATCTGCTGCTTTACTTTGTATTTCAGTGGCTTGTGTATATATAAAGCTTACTTTTCAGAAAGGAAGCTCAAGGTATTATAACAAATTAACTAAGCAAGTTGAGACATTTTCTCTAGCCTCCTTTAGCACTGTTACGAGTAAGGTTTTGTTTGCACTTTGGTTATAAGCCTCGTGAGTGGAGTGGCCAACAGGTGAATGTTGTTAGTGTTTCAGAAGTTAAAATGACATGAGTTTAGGTCCCTGCATGCAAAATGGTCTCCTATATAGAATTCTCCTTTGAGAATTGCCTCTTGCAGGTGCCTGTTCTCATGGAGCACTTATCTGGTGTCCTAGAACCACTTAAAAATAGTAATTGTTAGGGCTGCATGCACAGCCTATCCATGGAACTGAAGGTTGGAGGTATAGTTATAAAAAGTAGAGTTGGTTGAAATTTTTCTTTTTTTTTTCTTTTTTTAAGAAAAATGGCTTTTTCATCTAAACTGATATTTGCAAGGGAAATGTCAATTTTTAATGAAAGTTTTTGGGTTTTCATTGAAAAAACAAGCTCAGACATTTAGCTTGGAAAAAAATGGCTTTTGGCTGTTTGAAAACTTTAAGAAACATTTCAATACCAAAAAGTAATTAGTCCACAGTCCTAATTGCTGTGTTGTTCCGGTGTAAGTTTCAGGTGTACAAAAAACACAATTACCTCTCCTTTAATGTGTTTTGACTCTGTACCCCCTTTATTTTGTAATTTAAATATTTTATTTCATAAAAAATATAATTTCAGTTGCTGCCATCATGCAGTTATTTCTGATCTCTATAAAATGGGAATCCTGAAAGAAAATCAGAAGTTAAAATAACTCCTCCTTACAAGTTACTTTGTGTCTTACAGGGGTAAAAGAGGGGCCCTTTGGGTATATCTATGCTGCAATTAAACACCTGCAGCTGACCTGGGCTGCAAGGCTGTTAAGTTGTGGTGTAGACATTCGGGCTCAGGCTGGAGCTCAGGTTCCTGAGACCCTATCCCCTCATGGGGTCACAGAACCCGGGCTCCAGGCTGAGCCCAAACGTCTACACTGCAGTTATGCAGCCCGAGCCTCATGAGCCCGAGTCTGCTGACGCGGGTCAGCTGCATGTGTTTAATTGCAGTGTAGACATATCCTGTGTCTTCTCTACTGTACTTTACCCCTGTCCCAATGGCATCACTGAATAATTTGCCCATTAATTCCTTCATACTGTCAGCAAAAGTGCCTGGGAAGTGTTTGCAGAGGAAGGGGGCCGCAGGGGGAGAGTCTGCAGCAACTCTCTGGGAGCAGAGAGAAGGGGAGGAGAAAACCCAAGAGGGAGAATAAGCACTGTGGTTCTAGCCCTGGAAGAAGGGTCAACCCCAGAAGAGTTGTGGTGAAAGAAAACCTGAGGGCAAGGTAGGAAGAAGCACAGGGAAACAGAAGTAGGGGGTAGGACTGTGCAGATCTTGGTTGCTTGTTATAGGGTCCCTGGAATGGAACCCGGTGTGGTAGGCAGGGGGTTCCCCTAGCAGGCACAGGAGCATTGAAAATGCCACCGGACAGCTGGTCTGGAAAGACTGTTACCCTAGAAGGGGAGGACTATATTAGTGACCTGGCCAGAGGGCCAAGTCATGAAGAGGGAAAACCCCGATTTAAGAAGAGAAAGAGAGAGGCCCCATGATCAAACACATCTTAAAAATGCTATAACTATACAAGTGTTGAGGTCTAATTGACCCCAGGTTTAGACAATGAAACTAGGTAGCACAGCAAAGTGGCAGTAAATGGTCTACTACTGTGAACAAATGGCGCAAATAGGTGACGTTCTGAACGTACACAGGTTTTACTTTGTTTGGGGTTTTACTTTGAACATTTTTTGATATGTTTTTCTGTCATTCTCTGAAACAGATGTAACATCTTCCGGTTTCTTAGGCTCTGGTTCAGTACCCAGCACACTAGAAGCTGCTTCTCTGGAACCCTGAGGCACAGCTGCAATGTTCCTTACCAGCACCAGTGGTTTCACCATTTTGGTATCCAGGTCACTGAGATTTATTACTCAGGGATTTATTATGCTGTGTGTAATTCAACAAAATCCAAACACGGTATGCATTCAGACATGCAGAGTGCAACGAGTCTTTGCCCCAGCAACAGTAGCTGTCAAGTGTGGGCTTGCCAGAAAACGTATCTGACAATTGTGGCTTCCCCAGAAGCTCTTCATAGCAAGTATAGGTGTCCCAGAGATTCAGTTTGACAACATTATCTTCAAAGAAACTCAGTTGGCTGAACAATTGTGATGATACATGAGGCAACTGTTATCCGACATCTCACAGTCCCCTGAGATCCTTTTGGTGCATTTTTGAAAAAAACAAAAAACATAGTTTTTATCATCATCATTTCTATCTGATGCTGGAATATATACAGTAATTAATTTGGGATCTAACTGACACCAATATCTTTTGAGTGACATTTTTGCTACACTAAAAGTACAAAGTCCGCTATACAGACAAAACCAATACTGACTGGTTGTCCTCATCATAGCTTGAGAATGAAAGAAGAGACAGTGGTTTGACTATTATGTTTTATTTAAATATTTGTATGTGTTTGGGGTCTTGCTGGTGGGTCTTGCCCACATGCTTAAGGTCTAACTGATCACCATATTTGGGGTCAGGAAGGAATTTTCCCCCAGGTCAGATTGGCAGAGATCCCGGAGGGGTTCCGCCTTCCCCTGAAGCGTGGGGCATGGGTCACTTTCAGCTTTAAACTAATGTAATTGGTGGATTCTCTGTAACTTGAAGTCTTTAAATCATGATTTGAGGACTACAGTAACTCAGCCAGAGGTTATGGGCCTATTACAGGATTGGATAGGTGGTGATCTGTGGCTTGCAATGCGCAGGAGATCAAACTAGATGATCATGATGGTCCCATCTGGCCTTAAAGTCTGAGTCTAAGAGACAGTGGTTTGCCTATTGTGTTTTATTTAAATTTTTGTACTTGTTTGGGGTCCAAGAGACCTCCAAAGACCTTGGTAGTGTAGTACTTTCATTTTCCCTATTGATTAATATTGAGGGGTCGAACTGATCCCATTACCTGCTTAGTGACTTTGTTTGCTGCACAAAAACCACAGCAGGTAGGATGATAAAACCAATGCGGAAAGATTGATTTCATCCTCATTTAAGAATACTTAAAGTATGAAGGTGCACAGGTTTGGCATGAAAATTCTAATTTACACTTTTGTGCACAGTCAGGTCAGACAAACCCCAGAATATTAGGACGGTTTAAAAAAATGAAGTTTCTCAAGACTCATGATAAAATCCTGAGTTGGCAACACTGCAAAACTTAAATCACTTCATTGTACTTTAATCATCTCTGGGTTATATAACAACATTTTATAATCAGTCTCTTTATTTGTATCCAGAAAAAATAAAATACTATTTCTAATCCTCACATGCTTTTTACTCAGCATAAGGCCTGCCACCAGTATAAGACTAGCATGTTTCAGGATTACTCCAGAACATACCAAAACAGCAAAGAGATTCTGCAGGACTGCAAAGAGAATTAATAGAAGCCGATACACCTCTCGTTCACATAATGTACTAATATTGACCTACAATTCCCATCACATGCATTTCTCTCTCCTTTTCAAGGCACAGTGAGCACAGTATTTGAAATAAGCAAACTTCTAATATCTGGCTAGATGGTTATAAGCTTCCATGCTATGTTTGGGAGCATGCTCAGTAAGAAGTCACTAATATTTTTCCAGCACAGCCTAACAAAGCCTTCCCCTTTTGTGAGCTCATTAGGCATTCTCCCTGCCTTGCCCAAAGGCACTGTGGGGTAGTGGCTGCTGTTCTTTGTTGCTGGAGCAACTTTCACAAGGGTGATTGCAACTGGCTGACTGAAATATACCCAGCAAAATTCTCTAAATAGTCAGGATAAGAGAAAATTGAGGTTGTAAAAACTGGAGAATCTCACAAGTTTTTAGGGTTTCTCCACAGTTTTGTTGCATTCTGTAAATGTTAAAGTTAAACTTAAAAACGAAATTTGGTTGTCTCATTTCCAAAGAAAATGGATGTGCATCTCTTCCATTAACCTAGACTTGTAGAAAACTCTCAGGTAAAATGGGAAGAGTGAAGACTGGACTTCTACGCTGCCCCACCCCATTCATCGCAGTGAGGAAAGTTGTTCTTTCCATTCATATTAATGAGCTGTGAATTCATTTAAAGCCTAATTAGAGCCATTTAATTATTAATATCGTGCATATGAACTTTTTAAAAATAAAACAAGACAATTAAATTTTAATTGATTCTTTCTATAATATTGAAGTTGCCTGGTTTAGGATAAAAAGTCAAGAAATGCAAATATTAAGGTTCCTAGTGCAATGTTAAGTCAACTATGTTACACATTCTGGATATAGGATGGTATGGACTTTAGTACATAAACAGTTATTTATTGAGCTATATCTCTAACCAGAGAAACAGGGATAGAAAATACAACATATGTATAGTTTGGCCCAGTCATGTTGCTGTAATAGCCTTTACATTGCATTAGTATGAGTTTTGTGCATTCAAAGAATGTTATATAAACAATAGCTTTAATCAGATGGGGATTTTCATCTGGACAGAAAAGTAATTCAGATTCGCTATGACCCCCAGTCCTTATATACAAGTGGATCATATACAAGTGAACCTCTGTGCTCAAATGGAGCCCCAATAAAGTCAATTGCAAAGGGATCTGCCAGCACATGCTCTGAATGTATCATCAAAGTAGATATGCCTTACCATGAAATACCTCTGTCTCTCTTAGTTTCTGTGGATTGCAATCTGCAAAAATGTTAAGCTTTTGCTTACCTGTTGAGATCTGGTATATTTCAGTAAAGCTCAGTTGTTCTATGTAATAGGGTCAGCTGCCTCCTTATGGCCAGAGAAGCACCTTGCCTTTGTTTCCTCCTGGTCTAGGATTCTTAAGAACTACACAGCCCACAGTATTTCAAATAAAATTACACCGCCTGGGTGGGATCTACTTATTTAATCTTGCTCACAGTCTCCAGTGGCCCACTAGACCCAAACCCTTCCCTCTTGACTAATGGAACCCATAGCCCTCCTTCTGGGGCTTGAGTAGTTCTTCTCCCTGGTCCCTTTGATTTGCCTTTCACCCATTCCACTCAGGTTGGAAACAGTCTGTCAAAACAGAACTCAGTTGTCTCTCTCCCCTGGCTGGAGCTCCGCCTTCTGGCTCTTCCTTCCAAACTCTCCTGCTGTTTCTTCCCTCCAGGAGTTTTTCTCACTCTCTGCAGTTTCCTAAGCTTCCTCTCCCTGGCCCTTCTTCTTGGGAGTGGTGCAGCAGACTCACTTCCCGAGTCTATGACCACCATTCACTGGATTTTGTAGATTTCCCAGTATTCTTAAAGAATTGCAGACTAGCCATTTTCCTTGTATTTTGTATAGGTGTTACAAAGAAAAAAATGTTACTTTAAGGTTTCTAAGTTTTTTCCATATGAATATCTCCTTTCACTGATCCAGTCTTCACAATTCCATAAGAGATGATCTATCATTCCCTGGACATTACATGTTTCTTATAGTCCATCCTTATGCTTGTTGTTTAGAAATAGATTACTACTTTAATCCACAATGCCCTGTTAAAATTCTGAATAAAGCCACTTCACTCTTCCTCTCAGGATTTTGGATAACATTAACATTTTCAACTATTGGGCATACTTAATGGCATTTTTTCCCCTTCATTTCATGCCCACAGTTCTTGCCACTCCTTCCTTGGCTCATTTTTGATGAAGTGTTTAAATTCCAGTTTAAACAGGGGATCTCTAGGTCAATTCATTCATGCTTAATAGGATTTTTTGCCTGTCGGCCAATTCGTTGCCAACTGTTCCTATGTGCACCAGGATCCATGCTTTTACTATGGTCTTATCCAGTTGTGCCAATTCAGTTGTTAGCAGTAATATTTCATTAAGTATACTGTTTCTGCTGTCAGACTTGCCATTGTATAGAGCCTGCAGCCTTGATAAGGAGTCAGCTGCCATGGCTGTCCTGTCTGACTCCACATCTAAGGCCCAGATTAGTGCCATCAATATTCCTGTTAGCTTATAGCTTTCTTGAGTCTGAATGCAGGCGCACACAAAGCTGTTCCCACTCTCCCCGTTCCTTCCTGTTTGGAACCAGCATTACATACAGTACTGTATGTACACTTACAGTATTCATCTGACACAGATATATTGATTTGCTATATCATGTATCGTTATAATTTTTCTCCTTTTTGTTTATTTTATTATATAATTCCATGTCTATCTAAGGGGAGAGGGATGGTTTCCCATAGCTATTGATTGTGGCCTCTTTCAAGCTTTTCTTTTCACTGAGTTCCTTTTATCCACTTATTTACCCTACTTACCTGGAGTGTCCTACCCGCTCTCCACTTAATTCTCAGCAATCAGTATATATTAGCTCGGTGTGTTATCACTACTACCTAGTACTTTGGCATAAAAAGTAAGTCTAGGAGCTTCATTCTAAACATGATAGGCATTACATGCACAGTAATGAAGGCACTATAAACTATACACAATGCCTAAACTTGGATAGAGTCTAGATTTCTCAGATTTTTTTTTTTTTATGCTGACCTACAGGCCTGGCAGCCATACTCGCTAATAGTTGTGATTTAGCACTCTGTATAGCCTTATCACTGGTTTTGTTTTTTATCTGCTCTCCAGGAGATTTCAGATGTACTTTTAAGTAAGTTGATTCTTCCTTTGCACTTATCTATAATATTTTCAATAAGCTCCGTCCAAATGGGCTTATCAAATATTATAGCTAGGAATTTGTACTTTTTCACTATCCTTATCTGCTAGTCATATCGATATAATTGTATGTCTTTTTGAATCTTCTGTGTTGTGAAAATCACTCCCTTAGCTTTATCAATGGAGAACTTGAAGCCCCACTTTTGCTTCCTCTTTCTGTATTCCCCTGAAGGACATCTTTGATTCGTTTGGTGGCATTTTCAAGGTTTCAGCTTTTGGTCCATATGGCACAGTCATCAGCAAATAATGTGATGCCTATTCCTGCACTCATCCCCTTTGGAAGATCATTTATTATGATGTTAAAAAGAATGAGCTAATGACACTCCCATATGGAGTTCCATTTGTAATGGGATATACATTAGAAAAAGGCTTTCCCTTCTTGGACTCGCATAGTTCTTTTGCTTAGGAAATCTCTGATCCATGTGTACGTTCTTCCTACAATACCCATGGTTTTCAGTTTATATAATAATCCCTCTCTCCATAACACGTAGTTTTTTTTCCCTACGTCCAGGAAGGTCACTATCATGTGTTCTTTGTTCTTCTGTGTGTGTCTTTGCAATGTGGTCAGTTGCACTCCTACCTCTTCTGAACCCACTTCCATCTATGAGCCTGTTTCCTTCTAAGTAGGCTACTAATCTCTGTCACCAGTTTTTCCTCCATTTTACCAAAACGTGCTGTGAGGGCAGTTGGCCTGTATGTCTCAGGCCTGCAGTGCATCTTGCCTGGTTTCCTCACTGAAACAATAATGACATGTTTCAGGTATTTCCCCTTTTCTCTATATACTATTGTATAATTTTAGTATTACCCTCAGGCTTTCGTCACCTACGTGTTCGAGCATTTCAAGGCTTATTTTGTCCTTGCTTGGGGCAGTGCTTTTCCTCCTTATTTTCACTTTTTGGAGTTCCCTCACACCGAAGTTTTCATTTAAAATAAGATCCACATCTGCCTCCCAGCTCTTCATTCCAGAATTATCATTAAGGGATGTTCTTTTCCTTTCCCTAATTTCTATCCTCTGATCCTTGTCATTACTGACTTTTTGAAACATGGTGGTCAGAATTTCCACTTTTTCCATGCGTCTGACGAAGTGGGTATTCACCCACGAAATCTTATGCTCCAATACATCTGTTAGTCTTAAAGGTGCCACAGGACTCTCTGTCACTTTTTCTTTGCTGGTGCTTATTTTCTCCATGGCCTTTCACCGCAAGGCTTGGTACTGTGTTGCTTTCACGCTTTATTCCGTTCATTTTCCAAAGTTGCTTGTATACCTCTGATGTATTGGTATCTTTATTTATTTTTCCACAGTATTTCCTCCAGCTTTTCTTTTCGTCCTTTTTATAGCCCGTTGTGCAACTACCTTACTTTTTTATATGTAATTAACTCCTCACCATTTAATGTAGTTTTTTGCTTTCTTATAAGCCTTGTTCCTTTCTTTAACCACCTTGTCACATTCCTTGTTCCACTACGGTACACTTTTCCTATCTTTAATTAAAGTTGGTATCCTAGGGATAGCCAGGCTGTCTCTTTATAATTCCCTTGGTAATATTACTACAGAATTCCTCAATATGCTCACTTACACACTGCTTGCCCACATATTCTTCACTTTTGTGTCTAAAGAGTTTCCAACTTGCTTTTTGTAGGTTCCAGGTGAGGGTGGTATTCTTGTCTTTGGTATTTCCTTTTCCTGGATATGTAATTAACATTGGGAAGTGGTCACTTTCCCTCCTCTTTGTAAATTTCCCAGCAGCATTTGCTTGCTATGTTACTAGAAGCTATTCCCAGGTCTAGGCAGGAGAGGTTTCCATCCGCTGCATTGAACCTGGTAGGTGTTCCATCATTTAATATTACTACATTATCTTCAAAAAATTTCTCTAGACATTTTCCATTCTTATCATTTGTCCTGCTTCCCCACAATCTTTTGCGTCTGTTCAGATCACTGCAGATAATGTATGGGAGTGTGACATCTGCAATTAATTCTTTCAGTTCTGTAGCCTCTAGTTTTCTGCATGGGTTAGAAGCATTATGTGGTCTGAGAGATGCAGAGTTGTTTTGTGTCAGTGTATCAACAGCATTATACTTGAGATTTAGCTTTTTAACATCTACTTCAAAGTAGTTCTGGTTCTCCTTAACAAGGGTACAGATACCCATGCCCTGTCCTGTTTCTCTATCATATCTATCTATACCATATCCATATTTTTTTGTATTGGCCAAGTCTCTGGTATGCATATTATACCAGGCTTTGTCATCATATCAATAATATGGGTTGCTTTCTAATCCCTGTCCTCATCTTGAGTTTTCTTTTTTCTTCCTTTTTTTCCCCTTTAAGGTGTTTCCTAGCAGCTTCTGCATATGAGAAGTTATTAATGATTTTAGTTTTTTTTATTTTTCTAGCTTGCTTTGCCTCAGTACATCCTCCATATGCTGAGCTGTCTCTTCCTCCACAGCTACAACATTTTTGTTCTGTCCCTTCCTCACAATCCATCATATGAATAGTTACCTCCACACTTGCTGCACCTTAATTTCCCTTTGCAATTATTTCCTATTTGACCAAACCTTTGACACCTAGAGCATTCCAGTGGAGGAGGGAAATACATCTTAGTAACTTTAGGGTATCAGATAATCTGGAGAATCTAGATCTGTCCTTGTCTTAAATGTGACTAGCATAACTGTGGGGGGCTTGCTATCACCTCCACTTCTGCTGATTAGCCTCTTAGCATATATCCCCTCATCTTCACCAACTCCTGGCATTATTTCCTCTTTTGACATTTCAAGTGGCACACCATATACTACCCCTCTCGTTTCAATTAGGAACATAGCTGATAGCTGACAGCTTATTTTTAGCTTTCCTAGCACCTTTCTTTTAAGGAGCTTCCCTACTTCTTCTTTGTTTTTGAACTCTGCTAACAAGTCTCCACCAGGTAGTTTCCTAGCTTTTATTATATCTCCAACACTTTTTTATTTTTTTTTTATTTTTTTTTATTTTTATTTTTTTGAACCACTCTGCAATCCTCAGGGAGCTGACATCCCCAAGCTAGGGATTTTACTATGATATAACTTTCCGCATGTCCCATTCCTTCCTTCCCACTTGCTGTTCCTTCTGCTGGTTCTAAAGGACCTACCCTTTTCTTTTTCCTTGTTTGCATCGAGTTGTCCTCAATACTCTCTGTCCACATTTTCTAGCCTGCTTTCAGTATAATTTATCACTTTCATCTCCCCTGACCAGCCAGTTCAACCTAGCTAGCCGACTTTCCCTATTTCCTGTTCCTCTCTGGCTTTCTATAGGGAACACCTGTCCTCTATCAGGACCCAACAAAGCTCTGAATGAGGCACAGGTAGCCCGGAGCAGTCCCCCCTTAGGGTCTGTCTACACAGCAAAGAAAAAAACCGTGGCTGGCCCATGTCCATGCCAGCAGACATGGGGTGGTGGGGCTCGGGCTGTGGGGCTGTTCCATTGCTATGTAGACTTCTAGGTCAGGCTGGAGCCCGAGCTCTGGGATCCCTGAGCTCAGAAGTCTACACAGCGATGAAACAGCCCGGATGTCTGAGCCCCATGAGCCCGAGTCGGCTCGTCTGGGCCAGCCACAGGGTTTTCTTTGCTGTATAGACATAGCCCTACACACAGCTTGGTAGAATTATTTAGTCCACTGTGTAAATGTGTGTTCTCCCTTTTCTGTCATCTTACTGTAGGAACAATGATTCTGGAAAGGCCATTGAAAGTTTTATTATCTGATCTGAATTGTGGTTATAGTTGAAACAAAGCTGATGCACTGTACATGCTTAATAGTTACCTGTACTACAAAATAAGGGCATTGGGATTTGCCCAAATTTTTCATAGGCACATATATTTAGTTCTCCTTTCAATGGTTTCACATTATCTGTGGTCTCTTTCTGGGGTGATGTGGTTCTTTATTAATAATCCATTCTCCTCTAATTGTGTGTGATCAAATACAATTAGATTTCATGTCTTCTTAAAATGACTATATGTGCTATTGACACAGTTATGGGGATTTCCCCTTGCCTTCCCCGTCCCCCACCACTACCATTGCATTGGAGGTATAGGCAGAATACAGAAATTGTTCAGGGTTGAGTAGATTCTAATAAGACCAATTTATCTGTACAGCAAACAATGGTGAAAATTGTTGGATCATGGCATGAACAGCCCCCTATCCTCTAAGGTAAGGATGGCAAACTACTCAATTTTGTGTGTGCGATGGGGTAGGGGTATTCAAGAACCTCACCTGCCTTGATTATTTAGTGCAACTTCCCAAGAAAGTACAGCATTGTGAAGCTGCAGGCTTTTGTCCTGGGATATTCCTTTCAATAGACATTTCAGGGTAGGTATTATCAGTTTTATTGTCTCTAAATGGTGATTTATGTCCTTATTTCTGCATTATTGTCCACAAGGTTCTGCCCTATGTCACAGGCCTGTAACACCTAATTTTTGTAGACTGTTTCATTTTCATTAGCGTAGCGGTTTTAGCTTGTGATCATTGCACTGCACCTCATTGATAATCTAAGAGAGTATTAGATTCATAGTACTGCCATCTAACCCTGTCAGTCTGGCTCATTGACCTCTCAGCTTCCGAAACATGGGTTTATTTTTTTTCTAAACCCAAGGTAGCCTTCCATCCATTTTCACACACATTGTGAGCAGTTTAAAGGTTGGTCAGAACCGAATATTGCTCTTTCAAATTTGATAATGTATGAGTACAGAACTGTGACCTTTGATACATAGTAATACATCAACATGACATGAGCAGTAAGTGCAGCAATTACCTTTACTACACTTGAGATTGTGTTTTAGCTCTCCTCTTGTAAGCAATTATGTCAGGTAAAAAAAGAGGATGCTTCTAAGTTAAATATATTTTGCAAATGCAGAAATGGATACAATCTTGGGGAACTTTCTGATTTACAAAATGTGAGGGTGAATTATATTTCAAGAGAATCCTGGCTTTTAAATTAACATAGTTCAGTAGCAGAAAGATGTGAGCTCTTGCTCCTGTGCAGTTGGCATTTTGTTGCAATACTGTTTTCTGACAGAGGTTATTTTCTAGGCTGTTTAATGCCATTGTTCCAATACAGTGAAAAGCTCTATAGTATTATCCATACTCTGGTTCCCAGCTAAGGGGCCAATCCTGCAAGCACGTACACTTGCAGCTTCAGCTGCCCGAGTATGCCTTGAATGGGATGACTCACGCGAGTCAAGTTACTCATACACACAAATGTTTGCAGGATGAGGCCTTATGTTTGCAAAGACCAATTCCTATTTATTTTTAGGTGAATTTCATTTTTTAAGTGATGTTTAGGACTCAATGATCGACGAGAAACATAGGGGCCCTGTGAGCTGCCACAGCAATGTGTCTCATCTTTAACCTACCCAAACGAGGAGGAAGCTAGTTTAATGTCTGTGTCCGTTCCTTCCCTAACCTATTTTTGTAGTGTGATAGCGCCTCTTGGTCCTAGTGCTTCTGTGTTAGGCACTGTACAAACACATAACAAGATAGTCCTGCCCCAAAGCGTTAACAGTTTCCAGACACTTCTAAAATGAGTGCCAGGGGTGGCTTCTATACTGTGGACACCTGTCCACTAAGAATTAGGCTGATATCACCAGGTCATTTTAAACAAGCAACTGAATAATTGTCAGTGCCTTTCTATCACTACTGTCATGGACAACATTCAAAGTGCTGATCTAGAAGTAAATCCCATTATCAGGCTCCTGAGCTGCCTGTTCCATCACCAGTTGTGCATTCAGTGTTACAGGCACATCTGAATTGTGTTGAACGTTCTCTTCAGTGATGGCCTTCAAATACTTTATTAGACAGAAGCACCTAGACTCCCCAACCAAAATGAGAGCCCCATCATGCTAGTCACTATGCAAACCCATCTTAAGACAGTCTCTGCCCTGAAAATCTATATTCTAAATCAACACAACAAAGGCTGGTAGAAAGGGATACATCGTACAAGCAGAAGATTGGGAACTAAGGCACAGAGAGAGAAGTGACTTGCCCAAGGTCACACACTGAGTGAAATCCTTGTTGTATTCAACTCAAATTCTCATCAACCTCAATAGAGTCAGGATTTCACCTAGAGTTTGACACAACTGTGAACTGAATCCAGACCCCCTGAATTCTAGTCCAGAACCTTAACCCTAAACCCATCCAAACTTGTTCCCTTTCCACAGTGGTACAAATAACTTCGGTGCTTAACATCTGCAGGAAGAGAAGAAAACATTTACATTCAATGCACAATAAGTAGCCTAGGCACACATTATATAAGACACTTTATTATTACCTCAGCCGTACTACTTGCTGTGCATAATACACAGCTCATATGTAAGTGTTTCCAGTATCAACTCTAAGGCCTGGATCCTGCAGCTGTGCACAGATGAATCATCCATAAGTAGGGCTCTATCACATTCATGGCCGTGAAAAATGCACAATGGAACGTGAAATCTGATCTCTCCCATGAAATCTGGCTGTTGTAGGGGAGACCAGATTTCACAGAGTTGGGAGGCCAGAGAGTGGCAGCTGCTGGCCGGGAGCCCAGCTCTGAAGGCAGCAGCGCAGAAGTGAGGGTGGCATGGTTTTGGGAGGGGGGAGTCCTTAATTTTCAGCAGGGGTGGGGCTGGCCTTACAGGTAGGCGAGTAGGCAACTGCCCAGGGCCTCATGGTCAGAGAGGTGCTGTGGTCACACACACCCCGACACACACAGGCAGCTCAAGGCCCCTTTAACTACCAAGCGCTGGGGAGGAGCAGGGTGATGGTGCCCCAGCCAAGGGCTCCTAGTTTGCGCTGGGCTCCAGCTGCTAGTCCCAGACTTCCTCTTCCTCTGCACAGGCCGCTCCTAAGGCTGGGTCAGACCCATCTCTGGAAATCTCCCCCAACTGCAGGAAGTTCTGTGGCTGTTGGCTGGAAGTCCAGCTGTGAAGGCAGCGCTGCTGCCAGCAGCAGCACAGAAGTAAGAGTGGCATGGTATGGTATTGCAACCCTTACTTTTGCACTGCTGCTGGCGGTGGCATTGCCTTCAGAGCTGGACACCTGGCCAGAAGCTACCCTTCGGCTGCCCAGCTCTGAAGGCAGCAGCACAGAAGTAAGGGTGGCAATACTGTGACCCCCTACACTAGCCTTGTGACCCCTCCCCGCCCCCCATGACCTTGTTTTTCGGTTGGGACTCCTCTGGTTACAATACCATGAAATTTCAGATTTAAATCTCTGAAACTATGAAATTTCTTATTTTAAAAATCCTATGAGCATGAAATTGACAAAAATGGACCCTGAATTTGGTAGGGTCCTACCCATAAGCCAGTGGGTGCAGGGCACCACCCAAAACGGGGGTGGGGGGTGGGGGGCAAAAATGAAACTAAAGACAAAACACACTGATAAGCTGAAGGATAGGCCAGAACACAAAAGGAGGGATGCAACCCTTGGGACACCGAGCAAAATAAATCCACATTTGCGTTTATGTAAAACAATGAGTCTCTGAAGGCAGCTATTTTCGGCAACTGCCTAAGAGTGAACATATCTGGATGTTAAGTGTGAAACTTTATAAAACTCTCCTCCAGGAGATATTAAATAATAGTAATAATTTGTACCCCTGTATTCACCCCTTGCACACCATTGTAATAATCTTTGTACAAAGCATGCCCTGTGAGGTATCATTTGAAAACTCATAATATGCGGTCATTATTGTCCTGGTAAAATATGTAGAGCAACATTGTATGTAGAGTTATAAGATTTCACTCTGATATTACTAAAACATGTCCCAAGTCTGGGGAGTGGCCAAACCAGTTCCTCAGAGGCAAAGGGCGAGCTGACACCTCAGCCAGTTTAAACACAGGGTCGTTATCTGCTAAATAGCCATTCTTTGGCAGGAAAGGGGGTGTGGGTGAAAAGTCTACATTTTAGCAAAGAAACAGCATGGGGTTCCCATCCACACAGACTGCTTGTTGCCATGATCCCAGCTGGAGATGCTTAGCAAAGAGGGAACACCCCACAGGACCTCTCCTTTCTCGCTCTCTGTCCATTGAGGCACTACACCAGAAGGAACAAAGGAAGCAGCCATTGCACAGAAGAAGGGGTTCTGGCCAGTAAAACAACTGAGAGCATGTGATGAGAAAAACTTCACTTTGAATTTATCATAGTTTAAGTTAGACACTAGTTGTTTAATTTTTATTTTTCTTGTAACCATTTCTGACTTTTCTGTCTCATTACTTGTATTCACTTAAGATTTCGTTGTAGTTAATCAACTTGTTTTATTGTTTTATCTAAACCAGTGTGTTTGGATTGAAGGGTTTGGGAAACTCCATTTGGGATAACAGGATTTGTGCATATAATTTCTATTAATGAAACGATGGACTTTATATGAGATTGTACTTTCCAGGGGAGGGCTGGGCAGTACAAGATATACATTTCTGGGGGAAATCTGGGCCTGGAAGGTGTTGGGGTCACCTTCAAGCTGGAAGGTTGCAGTCACAGGCAGACATAGCTGGGAGTAACTTACATGCTGGAGACTGCTTGTGAGCAGTCCTGAAGTGGAGGCAACAACAGTAAAGCTGTGTAAAGGTTACAACTGCAGGTTAAAAGAAAGGGGTGACAGTCACAGCTATTCACTGCTCTAGATTTTACCCTGGGTATGTCACACACAAGAACCATGGCCTCCCCACGCTAGAGTTGCCCTTTTATAGGGACTTTTCCCAGTGTTACTTTCAGAGGGGTGGCCCTTTAAATTTGGCTGAGCCGAGCACTAAAGCAGCCATTGCATAAGTGATGGTTGTTTCTTTCTGTGTTCCAGCTGGTAAGTATTCATAGCTGCTGTCCATGTTTGCTGTTCTTTATTCCTGAGGCAACAGCACATTCTCACTCTGTCCGTTTCTTCAGACCCCTAACAGCACATCATCTTCCTGGCAGAGGGCAGTTTGTATGCTAATGAAAATAGGCTTTTCCTGCAATATTGTGTTTGTTCCTTGGGAAGAAAGGAGAGTAAGATATGACAGAGCATGTCATTACATTTGCATAAATTAGCCCTGAGGCCCCAATCCTATAAAGTCTGGGTGCAGGATTGGGGTTTGTTTCAGCAGCTAGGATTCTTAATGGGGTTCCAATATGACAATCTAGGCCCCAATTTAGATTTTGTTTAAACGCAAACAAAGCAAAGGAATAATTTGACCACACAGTATTTACAGTCCAGACACTGAAGCATCCTGCTGAGATATGAGAACCAGAAGTAAAAGTGGCTCGAAACAATAGTAGAAGGTGCCCAGCATCTCAAAGGCCCAAACCCTAAGGTCTCAGACCATGCTGCTGTGTGTGTGTGGGTTAACAAGGAGAATACATTACATTTGTTATGATAATGAGTTATGAAGGATTATTATTTATCTTACTTTGGAGAGGGTCAATTTCAAGATTGCATTAATTTTAAAAGGGAAAAACAATAGTGCAGGTCCTTGATCCTTAGCTAGGGTTGCCAACCCTCCCAGTTTGGCTGGGAGTCTCCCAGAATTGGGCTCGATCTCCCGGAGGCTACTGAAGCCCATCCGGGAGATATTAGGATGCTAAAAGTCTGGCAGTGCAGTGGGGCTAAGACCGGTTCCCTACCTGCCCTGGCTCTGCACTGCTCCCGGGAGCTGCAGGGGCGATGCTTGCAGGCAGGGGCAGTGTGCAGAGCCGCCTGGCCGCCCATGAGTCTAGGGAGCCGCTGACGGACATGCCGCCGCTTCCGGGAGCCACCTGAGGTAAGCACCGCCCGGCCGGAGCCTGCACCAGAACCCCCTGCCCCAGCCCCCTCCTGTATCCCAACTCCTTCCTAGAGCCTGCACCCCAACCCCTTTCCCCAGCCCTGAGCCCCATCCTACACCCAAACTCCCTCCCGGAGCCCGCACCCCGAACCCTCTCCAGCACCCCAACCCCCTGCCTCAGGCTCAGCCCAGAGCCACCTTGGCCTCATCCCAGAGCCCACACCCCAATCCCAGCTCGGTGAAAGTGAGTGAGGGTGGGGGAGAGTGAGCAATGTAGGAGGGGGTCTGGAGTGAGTGGGGGTGGGGCCTTGGAAAAGGGTCAGGGCAGTGGCATGGTCTTGGGGGAGAGGCAGAGCAAGGGGGTTTGTGTTTGTGTGATTAGACAGTTGGCAACCCTATCCTTAGCATAGACAACTGCATTTCACTGTTTGGAAAAGGTTGCATTGCAAAAGTCAATTGATGCTGGAGTACTTGCCAAACTCAGTATTTCATTTTAGTTGTTTGCATACCGTGAATGAGTGAATTTTTTATAAACTCTGTCCAGCTTTAATTCTTCTGTCCTATAGATAACTACATAAAATATAAACCACTTTAAAGAGCATTTGAGGCACAGGAGGTCTTGCAAGAATGGAAGTCTTACAAAAGTGTTGCATAATACTGGACAAGTATTTTTCTTTAATATACTCATGTATTAAGTGTAGGGATTCATAGAGATATTTGCTTCAGCATTCCTACTGCAGTATTATTTGTGAAGGACTCCTTTGGTTATGTAAGACTGTGCAGCATTACGAGGTCTTTTGCTACAGGTCCTATATACTGCAGTATCTCTAGAGTGAGTGTGTGTGTGTATCTATATCTATATATTGCTAAGAGAGAGGTGGTGCTAGCCTGGGTGCAGAAGGCATTGTCTTTTGAAGGCTTGTCTCAAACCTGATGATATTTTAATATAGTTTTTTGTTCAGTTACCTTTCAAAATCTATGAAAGCTTTATGATGTCTCAATGCAGTGTTACAAAGGTTTATAATAGTGAAATCCCCATGAAATTGAGCTGATGCTCAGATTACTGCGTAAGTGATAGGAGAGTAGAAATTTAGAGGTATATTAATGCTAATGGGAATTGCTCAGCTAAAGCTGTGTGCAACTAGTTGAGATACTCCTAGTGTATCATAGAAAGGCATTATGCTCATCTACCCGTTGATGCCTGATTTGTTCTCTTCTTAAAACATTTGAGATTTTAAAGTTTTCACAAGATCCATTATAAACAGAAGTGTAATGATGCCGAGAGCCAAAATACTGTAAGTCAATGTGAACGGTACCAAAAGGAGCCTTAGTTTTACTAATGTGACAGATACAAAAATATTTAAACCAAACTGTGAGGCCAATTTAATTTTTATTCTTTTGCCTCGTTAACCCTAAGACTTAGAAAATTGATAGTTCATACCCCATTCAGGTGGCAATCTCCAGAACTGCTCAATCCTTATAAATTGGTCTTTTGAAGGCATTTTAAAAGGTGTAGTATGAAAATGGACAATATCACTTAAGCATTCTGAATTGTTTATCTGATTTCCTAGATAAGTCTTGGTCACCTGACTTAAATGTATACTGATCTATTATTTATGCTTTGAAAATAGAGCTGATAAAAAGCATGTGTTCTTGCTATTATGTTTTGTCATATCTAGCTAAAAAGATTGAAATCCTGAGAAACAATTTTCTGAAGAAATGAAATAGTATGCCCTCCTGAACCCTTGGGGAAAATAGCCTCTCTGTTTGCTCAGAATATGAAACAGTAAAACAGTATAAGTAAAACAGACAGCCATGCCAAGCATGTCACATTTCTATTTGTACAGTTTGGAATGATGTTTTAAAAACATTTTCTAGTTATTTTTGATAAATAAATGGTGCAAATAACATCTGCAAACCAACCCTGCTGAAGTAAGATTTTTCAAATCAGATTTGTTTTACAGTGCAACTTGGAAAATTGCTTTGCAAAACTTAAGTTGAATAACTTCTGAGAAAATATGCAAAAGAAAGGCACAAGAATAAATCTTGCTTTCAGCTTACCTCCCCACAAAAGATGGTAACACTGGTTTTCTATCCTCTTTGCTGCTGCATTTTAAGGTAGCTTCTTTAAATTAGCTCAGAATGAAAAGCCCAGGTTTCAGACATGGACATCCTAGTTAGCCCAAATCCTACATCTGCATACTCAAATTGGCACTTAGGCCCCCAGCTGCACTTTCAAGGGATCTAATGCCTGTTTGAGTACTCCGAATTGAGCACCCAAATTTAGGTTCTGATATTCCTCTCGGAGTCAATAGCAGATGTCTTGTCAGCTCCAAGAGGATCAGGATTGAGACCCTAAGGTTGAAAAGTGAGTGGAAGGGTCATATCAGATTTCCACAGGTGACATATTAAAGCAGGGGGGAGGAGCACAGAAAGTGAGACTATTGCCTCAGTGGCATCCTCTTCAGATCCTTTTGAAACAACTCCCTGGGGTAATGCCTCCATATTTTAGGAGGAAGCTTGAGGAAGACTTGGTGGCAATGTAGCCCTCCCAACATACTGTAGAGTATGTTAATACTAACCCTATTGGCTTTAATTTCTTCCTCTGTGACATGGAACCCGCCTGGAAGAGGGATCCCACAGGCAGTAGCTAGAGAGAGAAACCATTTTATGTCATGACTCTACAGAAGCCCTGCTACCAAGGGGCCTGTGAGATGATTCTGTGCCTTCTTAGATCCCCTGAGATGTGTGCAGATCCTGACAGATCTGCTAATTCTTCTTCGAGTGCTTGCTCATATCGATTCCAATTAGGTGTGCGCGCGCTGCGTGCACGATCGTCGGAGAATTTTCTACCCTAGCAACACCCGGTGGGTCGGCTGTGGAGCCCCCTGGAGTGGCGCCTTCATGGTGCTGGATATATACCCCAGCCGGCCCAGCGCCCCCTCAGTTCCTTCTTACCGCCCCTGACGGTCGTTGGAACTGTGGAGCGCGGCATAGCTGTTCTCCACTCTCCCTAGCTTATCCTGTTAATTCTGTAGATTGTTGTAGTTATAGTTGTTGTATAGTGTTAGATAGATGTTCATCTTCGTTGTTTAATAGTTGTAAATAGTTAGCGGGGGTTAAGGGGGTTGTTCTCCCCCCTTTTCCCCCCGGCGCATAGCCGGGCTCATGCCCAAGGCTCCTGGCTTTAAGCCGTGCGCGTCCTGTGCGAAGCCTATGCCTACGGGTGATCCGCACGACTCGTGTCTGAACTGTTTAGGAGAGTCCCATCAGACAGATAAGTGCAAGATCTGTAAGGCCTTCAGACTGAGAACCAAAAAGGAGCGAGACTTTTTAGGCTCAGGCAGCTCCTCATGGAGGCAGCACTTAGCCCGGATCCTCCCTCGGCGCACCAAGCCCCGGCACCGAGCGCCTCGGTGCTCAGCGCCCCTGCGGCACCGACCGGTACTGCACCGCGGGCAGAATCGGATAAGGCCTCATGGCACTGGCCTCCTTCGGCACCGCGACCACCACAGGGGCCTCGGCGCCGTTCCCTGTCTCCGAGACACTAGAAATCCCGCAAGGCACAGGAGACCGCTGTCCTGCAGACGCCGGCTCCCCCGGTGCCGGGGGTAGAGCCGCGTCCGCCTTTAGAGCACCAGAAGCAGCAAGTACCTGCTACACCGTTGACTCCGGCGCCACGGCCGTTGAGTCCGGTGCGGACTGGCTCACCACCTCGGTCGGTGGTGGAGCCTTGTCTCCCGTCCACTCCGGAGACCTTCGCGACGGCGAAAGACCTTATCACTCTCACGGAGCCGGCGCCGTCTGAACCACCGGCACCGTCGGCTCCTTGCATGGTGCAATCCAGGGGCAAGCCTGCCCTGGTACGCCCGCCGTCTCCGGACGTGGACTCACGGCACCGCTCCAGGTCTCGGAGCAGGTCCCGACGCCGCTCGCAGTCCCGGCGCTGACTATCACCTCGGCACCGGTCGTACTCGTGGCCTAGATCCTCTTCACGGCACCGGTCTACGTCTCGGCACCGTCAGGATCATCGGTACCGATCGGACTCAAGACGTAGTTCTCGGCACCGGTACGAGCGCCGCTCCAGTTCGAGGGGCCGCTCCTGGTACCACGTCTACTCGCGGTCGTCGTCTTCTAGGTCCAGATCTGGATCTCGGCACCGACATGGCCAGCGGCACCGATCCCGGTACCGCTCACCAGCACCGCGTAGGGACCGATCGCCTACGGACCGGCACCGATCGGCACCGTATCATACCGAACCAATTCCGACGTGTTCGGCACCGCCTTGGCCCTCCAGATCAGCGTCTTGCTCCTCCGATGGGGCTTCGAGATCAGCATACCCTCCTCAGGGTCAGGCTGCTGCGGCTGACTTGGGCCACTGGCAGGAGGCGGCAGAGGACCCTGCGCAGGACCCTACGCATTGGTCTTTCTGGACCCCGTGGGCGTATCACCAGGCACAAGGGGCTCCACCATCAGCCTCTCGCTTGGCGCACTCTGAACCCAGAGTCCCGGAGGCCACCATCTCCCGTCCTCCCCCAGGGGGCATGGAGGCTCCCGTGCCTACACCACCTCAGGCCCTGGTTCCAGGGGCAGGCGATGCTCCGCCTCAGGGACCCTTAGAACAGGACCCTCCGTTAGACTCCTTGCCCCCTGAGGCATCCTCCTCATCTTCCCCGGATGAGGCGGTGGCGGGTACAACAGCCTCGGGCCCGCCCCCGATAGATCTTCGTGCCCACCAGGACCTATTACGTAGGGTGGCGCGTAATATGGACCTCCAGGCGGAGGAGATAGTAGAGGTGCAGGACCCGGTGGTGAGCATCCTCTCGGCTGATGCCCCATCCCGGGTAGCACTGCCATTAATTCGGACGATTCAGTCTAATGCCACTACCATATGGCAAACTCCTGCCTCTATTCCACCCACAGCCAGAGGGGTAGAAAGGAAGTACTTCGTCCCTTCCAAGGACTATGAGTACTTATATACTCATCCCCCACCGTGTTCACTAGTGGTGTCATCGGTAAACGCAAGAGAGCGTCACGGCCAGCAGGCTGCAGCGCCCAAATCGAAGGACGCTAAGCGCTTCGATTTGTTCGGGCGTAAGGTGTACTCGGCGGGAGGGCTGCAGCTCAGAGCGGCAAACCAACAGGTGCTCTTGAGCTGCTACAACTTCAACTCATGGAACTCCATGGGGAAATTCAAAGAGTTGGTTCCCCAGGACTCAAGGGAAGAGTTCAGGGCCTTAGTGGAGGAGGGTAAGAAGGTGGCGAGGACCTCCTTACAAGCCTCATTGGACATAGTGGACTCGGCCGCCAGGACGCTGGCGTCAGGTATCGCCATGCGGCGAGTCTCCTGGCTCCAGGTCTCGGGCTTGCCGCCGGAACTGCAGCAGACCCTGCAGGATTTACCTTTCGAGGGCCAGGGGTTGTTCTCGGAGAAGACAGACTCTCGGCTGCAGAGCCTCAAGGACTCGAGAACCATCATGCGCTCCCTGGGGATGCATGTCCCAGGGCCCCAGCGCAGACCCTTTAGGCCCCAGCCTCAAAGGTTCTACCCTCCCCCGCCTCGTCCGAGACAGGACTTCGCCAGAAGGCGGGGACAAGGTGGTAGGTGAAGGTCGGCCGGCCCTCAACCCGGTCAGAACCAGGGCCCGCCTAGACCACCTTCAGGTCCTAGGCAAAACTTTTGAAGGTACGGTCGAGGACGGCGCCCCAGCCACTACCCAGGATCCATCTCCCTTCTTTCGGGATCGCCTCTCCCGTTTCCACCGTGCTTGGTCCCTCATAACATCAGACTGTTGGGTCCTTCGCACGGTGGAGAGGGGTTACGCTATCCAATTTTCTTCGTTCCCCCCCTCCCATCCTCCCTCCCCGTCCCTCTTCAGGGACCCTTCTCACGAGCATCTCCTTATACAGGAGGTTTTTGGTCTCCTATCTATGGGAGCCATAGAGGAGGTGCCACCAGAGTTAAGGGGCAGGGAGTTTTATTCCCGCTACTTCCTGATCCCCAAGTCAAAAGGGGGTCTGCGACCCATTTTAGACTTACGCGGACTCAACAAATTCATAGTAAAGTTGAAGTTCCGCATGGTCTCCTTGGGGACCATTATCCCTTCCCTGGATCCTGGAGACTGGTTCGCCGCCCTCGACATGAGGGCGGCGAACCAGTTTTTTCATATTTTCATATATGAAAACCATATTTTCATATAGCGATCTACCCCCCTCACAGGCGCTTCCTTCGATTTGTGGTAAACAAGGTGCACTACCAATTTGCAGTCCTTCCCTTCGGCTTGTCCGCGGCTCCGAGAGTGTTCACAAAATGTATGGCTGTCATGGCAGCATACCTTCGTCGACAAGGGATACAGGTGTTCCCGTATTTAGACGACTGGCTGGTGCGCGGCCGCACCAGAGAGCAAGTTCAAGCTCACGTCCACATAATAGTACAAACATTCCACGAGTTGGGCATTCTACTCAACAAAGAGAAGTCCACTCTAGAGCCAACCCAGAGGATAGAATTTATTGGGGCAGTCCTAGACTCCAGACTTGCCCAAGCTATTCTACCAGACAATCGTTTCCATACCATCACAAGCATCATTCGAGGGCTCAGGGCCTTTCCGATTACCACAATAAGGACGTGCCTTGCCCTATTGGGTCACATGGCCTCTTGCACTTATGTAACCAGGCACGCCAGACTTCGACTTCGCCCACTGCAGGCCTGGGTATCGTCACTGTACCGCCCTCATCAACACAGCCTAAACATGGTGGTCACAATCCTGACCTCGGTCCTGGCCTCTCTCACCTGGTGGCTGGACCACAAGGCGGTTTGCACAGGAGTGCCATTCCACGCCCCTCAACCCTCCCTGCACCTGGTCACGGACGCCTCATCTCTAGGTTGGGGCGCTCACCTTGGGGAGCACCATACCCAGGGAATGTGGACCGCATCCCAACTAGCCCTGCACATCAATGTTCGAGAGCTGATGGCGGTGCGCCTGGCCTGTCAGGCATTTCTCGGTCTCCTACAGGGCTGTTGCGTGTTAGTCCTCACCGACAACACCACGGCCATGTTTTACATCAACAAGCAAGGAGGAGCCCGGTCGTCGCTTCTATGCCAAGAGGCCATTCGCCTGTGGGAATTCTGCATCGCCCACTCGATACATCTCACGGCATCGTTCCTTCCTGGAGTCCAGAACACGCTAGCGGACCGTCTCAGCAGGTCCTTCCAGACGCACGAGTGGTCGATTCGCCCGGACATCATCTATTCCGTCTTCCAGAGGTGGGGATTTCCCCAGGTCGACCTGTTCGCATCTCGAGCCAACAGGAAGTGCCACGCGTTCTGCTCCCTACAAGGGCGATCTCTGGGCTCCCTCTCGGACGCGTTCCTTCTAACGTGGAAGGACCACCTGTTCTACGCTTTCCCTCCATTTCCACTGGTCCACAGGGTACTGGTCAAGCTATGCAGAGACCAGGCACGGGTGATTCTAGTCGCTCCAGCTTGGCCAAGGCAGCATTGGTACACCACGCTTTTGGAGCTATCGGTTCAAACACCGATCACGCTTTCCTTGTGCCCAGATCTGATCTCTCAGGACCACGGCCGACTATGTCACCCCGACCTGCAATCGCTCCACCTCACAGCGTGGATGCTCCATGGCTGAATCGGACAGAGCGGCAATGCTCGCATTCCGTCCAACAGATTCTGCTGGGAAGTAGAAAGCCCTCTACACGGACCACTTACTTAGCCAAGTGGAAACGGTTCTCCTGTTGGTGCGAGCAGCGAGCCACGCCCCCCTTGCAGGCGTCAATTCCTCTTATACTTGAATATCTCCTATCCCTAAAACAGCAGGGCTTGGCGATATCTTCGGTCAGGGTTCACCTGGCCACTATTTCGGCGTTCCACCCAGGAGAACTCGCTTCCTCGGTCTTCTCTAACCCGATGGTCGTTAAATTCCTCAAGGGCTTAGACCGACTGTACCCACAGCAACGCCAGCCCGTTCCGACGTGGGATCTCAACCTGGTTCTCTCAAAGCTCACAGGGCCTTCGTTCAAGCCATTGGCTACCTGTTCACTCCTGTACCTATCTTGGAAGACAGCCTTCCTTGTAGCCATCACTTCAGCAAGGCGCGTTTCTGAACTCAGGGCGCTTACGTCTGAGCCTCCATACACTGTTTTCCATAAGGACAAGGTGCAGCTTCGCCCCCACACTGCCTTTCTTCCCAAGGTAGTTTCACCTTTTCATGTGAACCAGGATATATTTCTCCCGGTCTTCCATCCTAAGCCACACGCTACCCGTCAAGACCAGCGTATGCATTCCTTGGACGTACGCAGGGCCCTGGCTTTCTATATTGACCGTACAAAGCCGTTTAGGAAGACGACACAACTCTTCGTTGCAGTGGCCGACCGGATGAAAGGCTCACCGGTCTCCTCACAGTGCCTGTCCTCTTGGATCACGTCCTGTATTCGTGCTTGCTACGACCTGGCCAGTGTCCCGACGCCGCGCCTCACCGCCCACTCCACGAGGGCCCAAGCCTCCTCGACCGCCTTCCTGGCTCAGGTCCCGATCCAGGACATCTGTAAAGCGGCGGTTTTGTCATCGGTCCACACATTCGCCGCTCACTATGCGCTGGTACAGCAATCCAGAGACGATGCTGCATTCGGATCAGCGGTTTTGCACACAGCGATGTCTCACTCCGACCCCACCACCTAGGTAAGGCTTGGGAGTCACCTAATTGGAATCGATATGAGCAAGCACTTGAAGAAGAAAAAACGGTTACTCACCTTTGTAACTGTTGTTCTTCAAGATGTGTTGCTCATATCCATTCCAAACCCGCCCCCCTTCCCCACTGTCGGAGTAGCCGGCAAGAAGGAACTGAGGGGGTGCTGGGTCGGCTGGGGTATATATCCAGCGCCATGAAGGCGCCACTCCAGGGGGCTCCACAGCCGACCCACCGGGTGTTGCTAGGGTAGAAAATTCTCCGACGATCGTGCACGCGGCGCGCGCACACCTAATTGGAATGGATATGAGCAACACATCTCGAAGAACAACAGTTACAACGGTGAGTAACCGTTTTTTTGTGGGGGTGAACCCCCAGCCGTTTCTAGGAAGTATACACCCCAACCCTCACAGGATGGAATATATTTGGTGTAATTTCCCGTCCCCAAGCACAGTTTGGAATGCTGTTGCTTTCAGTGTTTGTGAAAGCTGACTTTCTCCAAAGATACCATTTGCATAGGATCTGCACTCCTGGGATTTAACTTCCAGAAAGAGACCAAATCCAGGGATAGATCTTCAGAGAACAAACATTAAAAGTGATGCTCTTTTTTAGTGAGTGCATAAAAGAATAAAAACAGTAGAGGCAGTTATGTCCATTTTTAGTCATTAATTGTACTGATACATATTTCTTTAATAACATTGAGTTTATAAGGTGGAAGTTTGCTTGGTGTTGCATTTTGTCAAATCTAACCCAGAAATAATGAATGTCCCTGTAGGGTTTATAAGATTGGTAACAGAAATAATTGAGTCTTTGTCAAGGTCAAGGGTGAGAATTCTGGAAAATAAAGTGTTGTTCTTTACAAAATGGTTGTACACATTCACTGTCACATTTAACAATACAGATGACAACTGAAGATGCAACACTTTATTCTTTGAATAGTCAGAGAGTGGATATTTGTTTACATTTCTTTTTGTACAGAAAATGTAAACAGGAATGAAAGTTGTAATGTTAATTCCTGGCACACTCAGGCATGACTAATCCATGTATGCTTTATCCTTTCTGTTGTCCAAAAGATTCAAGTGGTTTAATGCAACATGGGTGTACCATTGATTAGTTCATTTGCAATATTTAATCTCTTAATGCCAGGATTTCCTGAAGACCGTGTATAAAAGGGACTACCAGTGCCAAGGGGTTAATATAGACATGAATGGATTTCCTCATAATTCCACCAAATCTGACTTTATTTTATCATTTGCTTCCAATTTTTGTATCCCTGGGAATCATGGTTGAAAAGGCATTTGTCTAATATGAACTGAGTTCTTTGTTTATCACTTTTTGACATGCAATAGATTTGTTTTCTTTGAAAATTGGTTTCTGTAATGAGAGTAGAAAATTATTTCTGACATGTGGCAATTTGTTCATATAATTTCTGGCTATAATAAGCTGTGCTTTATTGGTAAAGTTAGGGGCTTGGCCAAACTTTTGCCTCCCCCAAACAGTTTGTGAAGGGTGCTATTAACTGGGTGATTGGATCCCTCTATCCCACAGGGGGGTGCTTTTCCCTGGTGATGTATGTATATAGTTTAAATGGCTATGGGAACTTTGGAAGGCAATGTGCTAAAAGACATTTAAGATTTGTTTGTTTGTTTGTTTGTCGTTTACATATATATCCCAGTATTCTAGGAAGGGCATAGGACATTGTTTAATTATTAGTCACTGGGAATTCTAGGGAGAAGGGGCTCCCACAGAAGATTTCATTTAGTTGGGTCTTTGAAAAAATCTGTGTGGGGGGGCCCATGTGTGCGGTGGGTGGGTGGGTGGAGGGGAGGAGATAATGCAGGGAACAAAAAGCAGGGATGGAGGAGCCCAGAGACTGGGGTCAGGACCTCACTGCTCCTTATTTCTGGCTGTATTTATCCATGGAAAGAGGGACTGTGATGGTGGTGTCAGAGACCTATAGCTCCTCTTCTGCTAGAGCTACCTGGCTGTGGCCTCTCTTGTGGCCTATGGCTTGAACACAGACTTTGAAGAGCACGTCACATGGACCTCTTCCAAAGACATTACAATAAAGTATAACCAAGTTAAAGGTCTGTTTTATAAATGGTTTCTAAAGGGTTAATAGGTGTTTCATAGATATTTTTTTTATAAGCATGTTACAGACATGAATTTGCGTTGCAGATTGTCATGACCAACAGTTCTCAAACCCAGGCCCATAAGGTTCATGAGAGCAGCCACGCTTCAACCCTCTGCCTACCAGCCTGCTGGCAACAGCTTACATGAGACCCACGAAGCCCAGTCATGCTGTAAGGCTCTGCCCCGAGATCTGATTGGCAGAGTCCCAGAGTGGCCACCTGACGAGAGAGCCTTTATCAAATGAGAACTGCACAACACTCAGGAGGATCATATTCATAAGAGACTGTATTTGTGCTTCCCCAGAACCTGTGAGAGTGGCAGTTCTTCAACTGTGCCATGACTCCACCCTGGCGGAACACTTCTGGTGATATAAAACCCAATGATTTCTTCTGGTGGTCCTGAATGCACTTCACGATAGAGACCTTTGTAGCTTCCTGCAAAGTGTGTACCCTGCCCAGAGAACCTGCGGTCTCCTCCAGCCTCTGGATGCCCCATCTTGGCCCTGGGAGGCTATTACCTTGGACTTTATAGTGGAACTGTCAGACTTCAGCGGTTTCACAACCATCCTAACAGTGGCAGATCACTTTTCTAAGATGGCTCACTTCATTCCCTGCATGGGTTTACCCTCTGTGGAGGAAGTTGCCCAGCTCTCAATAAACAACATAGTTTCCTTTTGGGCCTCCCAGATCATGTCACCTCAGTTTACTGCACGCTTCTGGCATGAGGCATTTATTAGGAGTCAACACACATCTGTCTTCTGCATACCATCCTCAAGCAAATGGCCAAGCAGAAAGACTCAAACAGATTCTTGAACAATACTTAAGATGCTCCATCAACCATCACCAGTATGTCTAGTCTTCACTGTTACCCTATGCAGAGTTCTCATACAATAATGAGGACTAGGCATCCACAGCCCTGTCTTTATCAACTATGGGTACCACCCACAACTACCCACATCCTCCCACAACCCATCTGCCTCAGACCTAATACAACACATGCATCATATCCAAGAGGAGATTGACACCTTGAAAACATGAAGGAGGACTAAAAAGGCATGCGGACAAAGGCAGACAACAGGAGCACACCTACTCTACAGGACAAAAGGTATGGCTTTCAACAGAATGCCTCTGTATATATAGGCCCTCTCAGAAACTAGACTATCCATTCCTTGACTCATACTAGATTTGGTGACAAATCAACCCAGTCACCTTCAAGATCCAGCTCCCTTGATCATTTTAGAATCCACCCTGTATTCCATGTTTCACTTCTTCTCTAGCTGTACACCAAGAACACATTTCCCCATAGAACCCAATCACCTCCCGCAATGGTGCAAGTACAGGGTCAAAAGATTCTAAGATTAAGTGGAGCAAATTGAGGTACCTGATTGGGCTGTAATCTTCCCAATCAGAGGAACATACTTGGGAGCAGTGAAAATGTTCATATTCTTGACATAGTTTGGGTTTCCTGTAAGAGCTATCCTGAGAAACCTGGGTCCACTTTGCCCAGAGGCGCTCCTAGGGCAGAGGGTGATGTCATAATATATGGGACTCAAACTCACGCCCGCAAGGTTTATGGGAGCAGCCTCACTCCAACCATCCACCTGGCAGCCTGCTGGCAATAGTTTACCTGAGACCCACAAAGCCCAGCCTCACTGTGAGGCTCTGCATTTGAGGTCTGATTGCTGGAGTCCCAGAGCTGCCGATTGGCCCACTGGCCCTACGTAAGCCAGCAGCAGGCACAGGAAACTGTCAAAACAACTGGGCTCCAC